>NC_135233.1:460237464-460537464 GCF_051348905.1 Ranitomeya variabilis
CATTGGAGAGTCCAAAAGGCATTACCAAATACTCAAAATGGCCCTCAGGCGTATTAAATGCGGTTTTCCACTCATCACCCTGTTTTATCCGCACCAGATTATACGCACCACGAAGATCTATTTTAGTGAACCACCTAGCCCCCTTAATGCGAGCAAACAAATCAGTAAATAATGGCAATGGATACTGGTATTTGACTGTAATCTTATTCAGAAGGCGATAATCTATACAAGGCCTCAGGGAACCATCTTTCTTTGCCACGAAAAAAAAACCTGCTCCCAGAGGGGATGAAGATGGACGAATATGTCCCTTTTCCAAGGACTCCTTAATATAATTCCGCATAGCAGTATGCTCTGGCAGTGACAGATTAAATAAACGACCCTTAGGGAACTTACTGCCAGGAATCAATTCTATAGCACAGTCACACTCTCTATGAGGAGGGAGCGAATTGAGCTTAGGCTCCTCAAAAACATCCCTATAATCCGACAAAAACGCAGGGATCTCCGAAGGAGTAGATGAAGCGATAGAAATCGGAGGTGCATCATCATGAACCCCCTGACATCCCCAGCTTAGCACAGACATTGTTTTCCAGTCCAGGACAGGATTATGAGTTTGTAACCATGGCAGACCAAGCACTAGTACATCATGTAAATTATACAGTACAAGGAAGCGAATCACCTCCTGATGAACGGGAGTCATGCGCATGGTCACTTGTGTCCAATACTGCGGTTTATTCATAGCCAATGGTGTAGAATCAATTCCCTTCAGAGGAATAGGAACTTCCAGAGGCTCTAGACTAAAACCGCAGCGTTTAGCAAATGACCAATCCATAAGACTCAGGGCAGCGCCTGAATCCACATAGGCATCGACGGAAATGGAAGACAGTGAAAAAATCAGAGTCACAGACAAAATGAACTTAGACTGCAGAGTATCAATGGCAAAAGATTTATCAACCCTTTTTGTGCGTTTAGAGCATGCTGATATAACATGAGCTGAATCACCACAATAAAAACACAAACCATTTTTCCGCCTATAATTTTGCCGTTCACTTCTGGACTGAATTCTATCACATTGCATAGTCTCAGGTGCCTGTTCAGAAGACACCGCCAACTGGTGCACGGGTTTGCGCTCCCGTAAACGCCGATCAATCTGAATGGCCATAGCCATAGACTCATTCAGACCTGTAGGCGCAGGATACCCCACCATAATATCCTTAATGGCCTCAGAAAGACCATTTCTGAAGTTTGCAGCCAGGGCGCACTCATTCCACTGAGTAAGCACCGACCATTTCCGAAATTTCTGACAATATATTTCCGCTTCATCATGCCCCTGAGAGAGGGCTAATAAAGCCTTTTCAGCCTGAATCTCTAGGTTAGGTTCCTCATAGAGCAATCCCAATGCCAGAAAAAACGCATCCACACTGAGCAATGCAGGATCCCCTGGTGCCAATGCAAATGCCCAATTCTGAGGGTCGCCCCGTAGGAACGATATAACAATCTTGACCTGTTGAGCAGGGTCTCCAGAGGAGCGAGATTTCAAAGAGAGAAACAATTTACAATTGTTCCTGAAATTCAGGAAGGTAGATCTATCTCCAGAAAAAAAACTCTGGAATAGGAATTCTAGGTTCAGACATGGGAGTGTGAACAACGAAATCCTGTATGTTTTGAACCTTTGCCGCGAGATTACTCAGGCTGGAAGCCAAACTCTGGACATCCATGATAAACAGCTAAGATCAGAGCCATTCAAGGGTTAAGAGGAGGTAAGAAGCAGCTAGACAGCAATTAAGGGCTAGGCAGCAAAACTCTGAAGGAAAAAAAAAAAAAAAAAATTTCCCTTAAACACTTCTTTCTCTCCTGCTTCAGCCCAAACAATTAACACTTTGTGGGCCGGCTATACTGTCATGAATCCCCAATGGCTAGGGATAGCACAGGACAAGCAAAGTATAACAAATATCGGACGAGCTCTAGGGTGATGGAACCTGGGCTGACCGCTGCCCTACGCCTGACAAACGCAACTAGAGATAGCCAGGGAGCGTGCCTACGTTGGTTCTAGACGCCACGCACCAGCCTAAGAGCTAACTAGTACTGCAGAGAAAATAAGACCTCACTTGCCTCCAGAGGAATTAACCCCAAAAGGTATAGTTGCCCCCCACATGTATTGACGGTGAAATGAGAGGAAGGCACACACATAGAGATGATGTATATAGCTTTAGCAAATAGAGGCCCGCTGAAAACTAGAAAGCAGAATGATACAAAAGGGGACTGAGCGGTCAGCAAAAAACCCTAATAAAAAAAACCATCCTGAGATTACAAGAACCCATGTGCCAACTCATGGCACATGGGGAGAACCTCAGTCCACTAGAGCAACCAGCTAGCATAGAGACATTCTAAGCAAGCTGGACCAAAAACCAAACAACTGAAAATCAGCACTTAGCTTATCCTGAAAGATCTGGGAGCAGGTAGACAGGAACCAAACAGAGCACATCTGAACACATTGATAGCCGGCAAGGGAAATGACAGAAAGGCCAGGTAAAATAGGAAACACCCAGCCTCTGATGGACAGGTGGAAACCAAAGGCCGCAACCCACCAAAGTCACCCAGTACCAGCAGTAACCACCAGAGGGAGCCCACAAACAGAATCCACAACAAGGCACACAATCATGTATACAACATAGCTTGAAGAACAGGTGTATCTCTCTTTCAAAAAAAAATTTTCTCCAGTGTGTGGATGGTAAAAAAACTCCCCTTTTAGCATGTTATTACAACAAGCACAGCCCAAACACGGGAAATTCCCGTGTTTGGCTGCACTCAGGGTACTCTGAACCAGGGACTTTGAGGCCCCAATATCCGATTTTACTAGCCTGTCTCTGAAATTACGCCCCCTTCTATATGACATCATAGGGTACATCCTAAAATTTGAAACAGACGGTAGACCACGCTGTAATAGGGTCCAATGTCTCCTGAGTATATTACCAACACGATTGCTCACCAAATTATATGTTGACACGAAAGGGATCCTGTCACATGCCGGTTTAGCTCGAGTTTTCTTACGGATGCTCTCACGGGAACAACTTATGGCCCTGTCCTTATATCTGGCCACCTCACTAACAGGGTATCCCCTTGCAATAAATTTCGCACACATCTCACCGAGCCGTGAATCTACTCGCTCCTCATCGGAGACTATCCTCCTCACTCTCAGTAACTGACTCCAAGGAAGAGAACTCACCATTCTCCTCGGGTGATTACTGTCAAAAGACAACAGGCCATTCCTATTGGTTTCTTTCACAAAAATATCTGTGCAAAGTTTGTTACCGTCCTTATAAACCAAAGTGTCCAGGAACTGTACCTGTGTCATAGAGGATGTCAGAGTGAACTTTAATTCCGGATATATCTGATTTAACAACTCATGAAAGATATCCAACTCCTTAAGATTAAGGGGGCGTAATTTCAGAGACAGGCTAGTAAAATCGGATATTGGGGCCTCAAAGTCCCTGGTTCAGAGTACCCTGAGTGCAGCCAAACACGGGAATTTCCCGTGTTTGGGCTGTGCTTGTTGTAATAACATGCTAAAAGGGAAGTTTTTTTACCATCCACACACTGGAGAAAAAAATTTTTTGAAAGAGAGATACACCTGTTCTTCAAGCTATGTTGTATACATGATTGTGTGCCCGTGTGGACTCACCTATGTAGGTGAAACAACCATGGAAGTGAGGGCCCGTATCAGCAAGCATAAGAGCACGGTGAGAACAGGGCTTACAGAGTTACCAGTCCCTAAACACTTTATTGAGAGTAGACACTCAGTAAATCAATTGAGATTTAGGGTTATTGATAGTGTTTCAGCACTTAGGAGGGGTGGTAACAGGGTACAAATTCTTAAAAGGAAGGAATTACGGTGGATCTATACACTAGGGTCTTTGCAACCTAAAGGTTTGAATATTGATTTTAATCTGCATACCTGTGCTGCTTAATTTTGGGTGGGCATCATGGTGGGTATATGTTTCTTTTAATGCTCCCTTCCGCTATGTGAATATATTCATATTACATTCTCTTTCTCTTCCCTTTGTCTCCCCTCTTCCCTCTTGTTATATTTTAGGACAATATTGCTACAGTCGATTGTCAAAAGGATTGGGGTATATTGGAATCAACGGACAGGTCGTGACAGTCTGGATGTCTTTTTATATCAGCTCCCCTCCTTGTGCTTCTCGACTGTCGCGCGTATATGATGTGATGTGGGCATGCTATCACTTACTTGGCAATCATTGATAATATGGTGGTATATGTTTTAACATTATGTATGTTTTGTTTTTCCTTCTGGATTAGTGGTGCCATTGATCCTTGTGCGTCTTGGTCGCCTAGGTGACGCTCCTGGCTGACTGGACGCAGTGTTGTGGATGGACGGGTGGGCGTGCACGGCCGATGATAGGTCCGCCTCGCGGTCACGTGGTGCGGATACTTCCGGTTGGCGGTGCGCTTATGTGTCCCGTCCACCGCTGCACTGTGGTCCAGGTGGTGAGCCGTACCTCTGGTGATGATGTCAGGCTATGACATCCTGAGCTCTGGGGTATGTTACGGGTCGTGTGATAGGCTGAACGGTATGAAGTTTCCTGGCGCCGTTTGAAGATGGAATCTTATTGGCTCCGCTCTGTTTACAATTCCCACATGGCTTCGTAAGGATTGGTGGAGGTTTCCGTGACGACCCCGATGCTGGAGACTGATTGCTTGAGATACCAACAGTAGATTAGGTCAAATATTAGATGATAAGGGGATTATGTGGGTGACTCATGGGGGAGGTGTGGGCGGTTGGTGAAGCGCATTTTAAACATGTCAGATGTCTGTTTTTTGTACTGTATTGTATTTTTTATTGGGTGGTGTGCGGCTGAATGGTGATTGGTGCCCTGTGTGGCACACACACTATTTAAAGCTGGTCATGAGCACGCTATGTTATGCTTGACAAAGGCCCTTTTGGGCCGAAACGTTGCTGTTATATGGCAGAATAAACTTCTACTTTTATACTACATGCAGCGCCCCAGAGTCCTGGTCGTTGCAGTACTGTTGCTCCGCCACTAAGGGGGGCTATGGTACGTCTGATGGCACTGAAGGAGTTCATCTGACCAGGTATCACAGACACCAATACATTTCACAGTCTGGCCTCCAGGGGGAGCTAAGGGTACTATGTATTAGGCCACTCCTCACAGTCTGGTAAAACTGGGGGTTAGGCAGGAAGTTAGGGCAGAAAGCTGACTGGGTTGGAACCAGGCAACACCTTGTGGCAGAGGGTGTTGTGGGGGAAGATTCAGAGGGGTCCCTGTCAGGGGTGGGATCCTGACAGAGGCCTGGCAACCAGAGAGAACGTTACGGGACCGCGCCTGCACGATATAGCGGCGGTGCCCCAAGAAAGGACAAGAAGCGAGGTTTATTGTGCTGAGTGAGAAACGAGATCAACGCAAGATGGAGAAACACCAGTAGGAGTCGTGCTGTAAGACGAGGCAACATCCTACTGAGGCGCATAACCGGTGGCCGGAACGCCGAGGAAGTACTAGGCTCCAAGCAATACTTCAAGCCTACGGCAGGACAGTCAGTTAGAGGCGGGCTGTCTCACCCAATTGACCTAGGAAGACACGGGGGTAACAACAGGAGTGGGGCGACGCTAGAGTCCCGGAAGAGGTCCGAGCCTCCCCGTCATACGGGTGCGTACTGACTTTAACATCTGGGGACGAGGAAGAACATCAGAATGAGAATCGAGTTGTGAGGGAACACGAGAAACAGACACAACAGTTGTGGGGACTATCCCGTAAGCACAGCAGGGAAGGACCACAATACACAAGCGCTAGAAGGTAGGCACAGATTTCCACCTGCAAAGGGAGCTCTGGAGGTGCCATCGGACCGGCCAGGCTTGCGCGGCCCGGTTAACCGTATTCCGGATTGAGGACCCTGAAGCCTTCAGTAAAGAGGTAAAGAGACTGCAACCTGGTTGTCCTCGTTATTTACTGCGACCGGCACTTCACCACACCATAACATCATCCCATACCTCCACCTTTATTGTACGCCCCTCAGCAGGGTCACGGACCGGGTCCAGCCACCGTGACAACCCCAGAGCAGAGACTCAGAGGCCCGGTACCGGGTACCCCTCGGCCCTGTGGCAGTGGGGGCGCTACATACACACCTGGATGGAGCGCTGTTCCTTTATCGCATGGAGCTAGAGTTGTCTGCATCCAGAGCGATGGTGTTGCCTGGGGACAGAAGCAGAGACAGGCACATGTCACAAGACGGGAGAGAAGCCAGCGTTGACTGGTGGCAGGGATAGGGTGACATATTATCACAAGAAGAATGTCCTTTTGGCCTCTACAGGGCTGGTGTATAGCAAGTATACATGTACGGAATTATACAAAAGTCAATCATCGAGACGTATTGTACCTCTGATGGAGACTGAAAAACACAATGGAAAAATATCTTAACATATATTGGGGCTATATTTAGTTAGACTTGCTTGTTTTGTCTTTTATAACCTCTTAAACCAGTGCAGGCTTCGAAAGCCGTGAAGAGGGTAAAAGAAAGGACCGGTCCATTCTTCTGGTGCTTACAAAAATAAACTGAAAAGACACCAAACGAGACAAGAAAAATGCAGCCAACGGTATCTTGATACATCTTCTGTTTAAAAAAAAGTGGGTACACTTGCAATTAAAAGACGCCATGTGCACATACTCTTAAGATAACGTTACACTAAACGACTTACCAATGATCACGACCAGCGATACGACCTGGCCGTGATCGTTGGTAAGTCGTTGTGTGGTCGCTTGGGAGCTGTCACACAGACAGCTCTCTCCAGCGACCAACGATCAGGGGAACGACTTCGGCATCGTTGAAACTGTCTTCAACGATGCCGAAGTCCCCATGCAGCACCTGGGTAACCAGGGTAAACATCGGATTACTAAGTGCAGGGCCGCACTTAGTAACCTGATATTTACCCTGGTTACCATTGTAAAAGTAAAAAAAAAACAGTACATACTCACATTCTGATGTCTGTCACGTCCCCCGGCGTCCACAGGGTTACGCGTTGCTGCTCAGAGCTTCCTGCACTGAATGTGTCAGCGCCGGCCGGCCGTAAAGCAGAGCACATCGGTGACGTCACTGCTGTGCTTTGCTTTACGTCCGGCGCTGACACAGTCAGTGCAGGAAGCTCTGAGCTGCAGCGCGTAACCCTGTGGACACCGGGGGACGTGACAGACATCAGAATGTGAGTATATACTGTTTTTTTTTTTACTTTTACAATGGTAGCGGCTCTGCGCTTAGTAACCCGATATTTACCCTGGTTACAAGTGAACACATCGCTGGATCGGCGTCACACACACCGATCCAGCGATGGACAGCGGGTGATCAGCGACGAAATAAAGTTCTGGACTTCTAGCTCCGACCAGCGATATCACAGCGGGATCCAGATCGCTGCTGCGTGTCAAACACAACGAGATCGCTATCCAGGACGCTGCAACGTCACGGATCGTCATCGTTCTCGCTGCAAAGTCGCTTAGTGTGAAGGTACCTTTAGGCCTCCTTCATATTTGTGTCCATGTGCAAAACACGTAGACATGTCCGTTTTGGTTTGCAGCATGGATCACACGGATCCATACAAGTCAATGGATCAATTGTAAACATGTACCACACATTAAGTTTCATCCGTGTCGTGTCCATGTTTTAGTGTTTAAGAGAGTATTCTCTAACTTTATTGTACCTTTTGGTAGGTTTTCTTTTCAACAGTTCTTGGTCCAAAAATGTAACCAAAGTGGTGCACGGTATGTACGACATAAATCTGACCTACAATTCTGGCGCACCTAATAAATATGCCCCAATGTTCTTACAACATGAGGCTGGAGCATCACTGATTGCAAAGAAAATTCTTTATATTTTGTATTTAAGTCCTGGTTTAAGTTAAAACACAATAAAAAAAAAAAGAAAAGCACAAAACCTGCATTGTGTTAGGAAAAGAAATGTTGATGAGGGTCACCAGTGATTGTGCTGCTCACCCCAAGTCCATGAAGAATTACGTTCTGTTTGATTTGGAATGGTAATTTTAATGCTTGGTCAGAATTTGGAAACATTTGCTGAAAATTCTTCTGAAAGAATATTTACAAACCGATATGGCTTCAATTATGTTATTCAATCTGAGCATTTTTTTCTGTTTTCATAGATTTGAAGTAGAAAACCTTTGTTTTCCAAGTTTTTCCATTACCATAAATCTGCAAAGCCTTCCATGTTTGTATGAAATGGGAACTTCTCGCCCGGTACAGCCACTTCACACACTCTGCACACATTGATCCCATTAGAAGCTCCCCACATACGTCCATCGCCGCACCCTGTCTACTAGTCTTGCTCACGACTTTTTCATTGGCTCATGAATGAGATTTAATTTAATATGAAAAAACAAAGACTATGCTTGGCAGACAACATTTAATGCTCCAGTTCAGTCAGTTCAGGGTATTTATTGTTTCTAGAGGAATCTGAATGGAATTTCTGAATGGGCTAATGAAAGACATATGGGATGGGAAATGGATATGTGGGTATGTGTACTCGGCCTTGGGATTGTAAGACAGTGTGCAAAGGGGATGATGGAGTAAAAATATAGACAAGTCTACAGTAGGCACTTCTGAACTTTCAGGCAGACTTATGAGTTACAGTATGTCCCGGTGATGTTTAGGTTACTGTCAAGAAAAGAAAAAAAAAAACGGCAACTAGAGATGAGCGGATCGATGCTTGGAGGATCGAGTATGAGTAGAATTTCTTGAAATTCGCGGTTTCACATGAAATCAAATATTTTGAGACTTAATTTGAAGTTCTCCAAAAATATAAAAATTGCCCTCACTATTCCCCACCTTGCGAAAGCATCAGAGATCAAGCTAATGTTATTTTGCACTGCCAAGAGGGCCTCCCCACAATGTCCAGTAGTTATTACATCTTATTGATTATCACAACTTGTACAGTGATGGTCAGTACCAGGGCCATCACACATCAGCGGTTCCCAGTGGAGCAGAGTTTGTACAACATAGGCACTTTACAGCTCTAGAGTCACTGGGTAAGTCTCTCTCCTGTAGAATGTAAGCTCTTATGGTCAGAGGGATCCTCTCTCCCATAAAGTGTAAGTTCGTATTGTTGGCAGGTGTTATGGTTCTCAATGGCAAGAGAACATAGCCCAGCAAACATAAGTACTAGCTCTTGGAAGGATGGAAACTAAACTGACCATGAACTAAACCTGCCGCACAACTAACAGTAGCCGGGTAGCGTTGCCTACGTTTTTTATTCCTAGACGCCCAGCGCCGGCCGGAGGACTAACTAATCCTGGCAGAGGAAAATATAGTCCTGGCTCACCTCTAGAGAAATTTCCCCGATAGGCAGACAGAGGCCCCCACATATATTGGCGGTGATTTTAGATGAAATGACAAACGTAGTATGAAAATAGGTTTAGCAAAATTGAGGTCCGCTTACTAGATAGCAGGAAGACAGAAAGGGCACTTTCATGGTCAGCTGAAAACCCTATCCAAAATACCATCCTGAAATTACTTTAAGACTCTAGTATTAACTCATAACATCAGAGTGGCAATTTCAGATCACAAGAGCTTTCCAGACACAGAAACGAAACTACAGCTGTGAACTGGAACAAAATGCAAAAACAAACGAGGACTAAAGTCCAACTTAACTGGGAGTTGTCTAGCAGCAGGAACATGCACAGAAAGGCTTCTGATTACAATGTTGACCGGCATGGAAGTGACAGAGGAGCAAGGTTAAATAGCGACTCCCACATCCTGATGGAATCAGGTGAACAGAGGGGATGATGCACACCAGTTCAATTCCACCAGTGGCCACCGGGGGAGCCCAAAATCCAATTTCACAACAGGCAGGGTTCCTTTTCTAGCCTGCCGAGTCAGGCTTATGGTCAGTGGTGGTCCTCTCTCTTTTAGAGTGTAAGCTCCTATAGTCAGTGGGTCCTTTCTCTCTCTCTTCTGTAGAGTATAAGCATTTATGGTTGGCGGATGTCTTATTGAGTATAAGCTCTTATGATCTGAGGGGTTCTTGCTCTCATGTAGAGTGTAAATTCATATGATCAGTGAAGTTCTCTCTACTGTAGAGTGTAAATGCTTATGGTCAGTGGGGTCTTCTCTCTCTCTCTTGTAAAGTGTAAGCTCTTATGGTCAGTGAGGTCCTTTCTCTCCTGTAGAGTGTAAGCTCTTATGGTCAGTGAGGTCCTCTCTCTAATGTAGAGTGTAAGTTCTCATGGTCAGCGAGGACCTCTCTCTCTCTTGTAGAGTCTAAGTTCTTATGGTCAGCAGGGTCCTCTCTCTCCTGTAGAGAGTAAGCTCTTATGGTCTGAGGGGTTCTTGCTCTCATGTAGAGTGTAAACTCATATGATCAGTGGAGTTCTCTCTACTGTAGAGTGTAAGCAATTATGGTCAGCGGGGTCTTCTCTCTTGTAGAGTGTAAGCTCTTATGGTCAGTGAGGTCCTTTCTCTCCTGCAGAGTGTAAGCTCTTATGGCCAGCGGGGTCTTCTCTCTCTCTCCTGTAGAGTGTAAGCTCTTATGGTCAGTGAGGTTCTCTCTCTAGTGTAGAGTGTAAGTTCTCATGGTCAGCAAAGACCTCTCTCGCTTGTAGAGTGTAAGTTCTTATGGTCAGCAGGGTCCTCTCTCTCCTGTAGAGAATAAGCTCTCATGGTCAGAGGTATCCTCTCTTTCTGTTGTAGAGTGTAAGCTCTTTTGGTCAGTGAAGTCCTCTATCTCTCTTTGCTTCTCTCTCTCTCATCTCCCCCATGTGTGTTTTCCAAGCATTTACAAATTTGGGAGGGAAATTTGGTAAAGTGGGTGAATTTGAACTTCAAGAGTTCCGCTCAACTCTAGTGGCAAGGAAACCAGATTTACTTTATTTAGTTGTAACAAAATATGACAGGATTACAAATATTAACACAATGAGCGAATATTAAATTTATTAGGTAAACACCAGGGTAATATTTCACCTCCAGTTACCATTTACAACATCTTCAAAGTGTTGAAGAACAGCCCATGGAAAATCACTAAGTTTTATTCTGCATTTTAGCTCTTTTATTATGACTGCAATATCTGACCCATCCAAGGTTCTACTAACCTGAAATTCGATGAGGATAGACTCACCGGTCTAAGTTCACTTATGAATGTTATGGCCATAATGTGTGTGACGTTGGCCTAAATAGGAGCAAAGGAGTTCAAGGCAAAATAATTTAACCTAGAGTTTTACAAACAAATTTTGACTCTCTTGAATACATTTTTTATTACATTATTTGAGCAAATTCAACAAAATGGAATCTTAGTTGTAGAGTGCCAGAAAAAGGGTGAAGAAAAAAAATAATAGCCACCCACGGAGTCCACGGCACAGAGTGAAGGTGCAGGAAGAGGACATCACTTGAGGTGCTGATGGAAAGAAGAGTTCGGAGGAAGCTGCATGGAGGACTGGATGGGGAGTGACAGTGGGAGAGATGAGTAGCGAGGTAAGAATTATCATTTTCTTTCACCCTAGGTTTATTATGAAAGACTCCAGTGCATAATAAACAACATTTGATTTGCATCACAGTTCAGCGTAACTTGAATTTCATGGCCAAATTTGAGAGAACTGCTGAATTAGAATTTTGGAAGATTCACTCACCACTACTCTATATTGTTAGGTTCCCCAGGTGAGGTGGATCTTTTAAGCTTCAGGTCCAGGTGGAGACTTGGCTTTGGTGCAGCAAGCAGGGAGGCATATGGGTAGTGAGGACTTGGCACACACAGGATTCTTGGAAGCAGCAGGACAGACGAAGTGGAACCCAGCAGGTATGAATGCAAGTAAAAGCACAGAACCAAACATTGAAGTCTAGAGCCTAGGTCTACGATCTCAATCCCAAGGCATAGGTGTCTAAATTGGCCCTAAATATGTCTAGGGAGATGATGTCATTGATCCACTCTGGGCAAACCCAAACATGGAGCACAGCAGAGGGCAGCGGACACAGGGGAAGGAAGCGGAGCCCGGGATAGCTAGAACAGGTGCGTAACATACACATTACAGCAAAGCCTAATATGTTGTTCAAATTGGGTCTCCTGACTCTCCTCTTAGGGCTGTCCCACACGTCCAGATAATTCCGGTACCGGAATAAATCGGTACCGGAGTTATCCGTGTCCGTGTGCCTGGGAACTCACGGAGGCCATACCTGCGGCACACGTGTGCCGCCCGTATGGCGAGTGGGTACCACACGGAGCGTGTGGTACCCACTCTGCATGGTGCTGAAGCTGCGATTCATATCATCCCTGCAGCAACGTTTGCTGCAGGGAAAATATGAAGAATAGTGTTTAAAATAAAGATCCATGTGTCCGCCGCCCCCCCACCCCCTGTGCGCCCCCCCCCGCTGGTCAGAAAATACTCACCCGGATCCCCCGTCGGCAGTCGCTCCTTCCTGGTCTGGCCGCGGCTTACTGTATGCGGTCACGTGGGGCCGCTCATTTACACTCATGAATAGGCGGCTCCGCCCCTATTGGAGGTGGAGCCACATATTCATGAGTGTAATCGGCCGCATACAGTAGGAGGCGCGGCCAGACCAGGAAGGAGCGACAGCCGACGGGGGACCCGGATAAGTATTTTCTGACCAGCGGGGGGGGCGCACAGGGGGTGGGGGGGCGGCGGACACATGGATCTTTAGTTTAAACACTATCATTCATATTTTCTCTGTAGCAAACGGTGCTACAGGGAACATATGAATGGCGGCTTCAGCACCATGTGGGGGGGACAGCGCTTACTGTAGCGCTGTCTCCGGCACGCCACACGGACCCCAGACGGAGAATGTCCGTGTGAGGTGCGTGTTTTACACGGACCCATTGACTCTATTGGGTCCGTGTAATCCGTGCGCTCCCACGAACACTGACATGTCTCCGTGTTTGGCACACGGAGACACGGTCCGCACACGGTCCGCACAAAATCAATGACATCTGAACAGATGCATTGATTTTTATGGGTCTACGTGTGTCAGTGTCTCCGGTACGGGAGGAAACTGTCACCTCACGTACCGGAGCCACTGACGTGTGAAACCGGCCTTACAGATGATGGTGGGGAAAGAAGGATCAGGTGTTATTAGGTATTATTAGGTTCACCTGGTTAGGTGGCTCATCAAAGCCCAATGTCCGAGTGAGCACATGGGCCAAGGGTTTCAGTGCAGCAGGCAGTTGAGGCACGCAGGAAACATGTAGCAGAGGTCCTGGAGACAGCAGGCAAAGGCTGCTTACATTTTTAAAATAACCAAATAAGCAGTGCTGACCTTCTGAAGCCCCCTGCTGACAGGGCGACTTTTGGATTCATATGTACTAATATGAATGGCCGTAGCAGACAGTGGGCGCAGGTTTATGCAATCCACAATACAGTTGCCTGCCTGAGGTTTTATGTGAATATGGTCCAAAATAACCTGAGCTGAGGCTTGATATTCAGTTCAGATTCACATAAGCCCCAGATTCAAATGTGGAAGTTGTTTTTGGCACAAGGTCAAATATAGGACATTGTGGATTTGGACAAAGTACAGAGATGAATAACATAATGAGTAAGAGGGTGAAGAATTTCATCCACGAGGAAGAGCTTAGCAAGTTCCTTTTGTTTATATTAGAAACCAAAATGCCGGGTTTATTTTAGTTAACAAGAAGCTAGCACTAGTCAAGAGTGAAGTGATCTTAAAAGGTCCTAATAAATCATTGAGCGCATAAAATGCAGTAAGCATCCCACCTACACAGAAATGGAGGAAAGTCATATATTTATCAGCAAGGGATGGCATGCTATGTGAAATGCAGGTGATTTATGCTTTTTATTTTAATGTGTTTTTTTTTGCCTTTTCTTTCAAAACAGTTATCCTACAAAAACTATTTTTTTTTTTATAAAATAAATCTGGCTGCTGCAGGTTCATTGTCAGGGGAAGCAGAGTTTGGCTTCTTTTTCTGGCTCTTAGAGTGGTGTCAAACCAAAGGATCCTCTTTTATGATGACCATGTGCCCAAATATATTCCTATTCCTTCCTTGCAAGATATTAAATCATGTGCATAATGAAATCATGGGCAGAATGAATCAATGATCGGCTGAATTATTGCAGCCATGTATGTTTCACTGTTTTCACTGAAAATGCTCCAATGTTTCAGAGAAAAGTGTGGCTAATGTGATTAGGATGACTAGTTCAGAAGGCAAGTCTCCACCAGTAGCTTCTTCCCGCCTTGGTCCCCTTGACTGACAGGTCTCTCCCAATACACTTATGGAAAGAGACCTGTCAATCTAGGAGAACCGGGGGCCCTGAGATGACACTGGTGCCCTACTTTTTGGACTAGTCATTCGAAATTTTTAAAAGGAGAGGAGTGACTCATGTAATAAGAATGCACTGTAAAGCATTTGTCCACAGATACTGACATCTTGTGATCAGAAGCAATAGATGTTGGAAAATTAAAGAGTACTAGTGTAGCAGTGGTGGGGCAGGTGGTCTGCTCCCTGATGCTCTAAAGGGGTTCAAAGGATTTGATGCTCATGCATGTTGTAATAGGATAACACTCACTGGGACTGTAGCTAGCTTAGACAGGGTTAACTGTATGGCCGACCCAGTTTGGGAGGAGGAACTGTAAGTCAGTGTAAAGGACAGGAAGTGACAGTGTGCTGAGCAGTGACAAGTGACAGGCCAAGACGGAGGTGCCAGGGACGATGTGAGCCCAGAACCTCATGGCAGATGATTGCCAGAAAACCCATCTGTAAGAGTCACCCTTTGCCGGCCTGGCAACCTCAAAATAGATGTCGGTGCCTGGAGGCACACTTCGGTGAAGCTGCAGGAGAAACTGGACTCAAACCTCTAGAGGCAGAGTGAGATGGAATTGAGATATACTGCTTCAAAAAAAAGAACTGGAAGAGATTGTAAAAGGGATGTTCTACTCATACTGAGAACCAGGGTTCAAGTTGTGTTCGGTACCTGTGGGAAAGAGGACAACACATTGGACCTTATCCTCTGTACCTGCCTGTATATATTGTAAATGCTGCCATTCACCAAGTAAAAATCTGATTGTTTTTATGAACCTGGATGTTAGGGGTCGAGTTCCCGCCTCTGCACAGGGGGAATCTCGGGCCATCTCCGCTGCGGTCTCCCATTCTTCTCTGGCCGCAGTGGAGCCTGCTCAGCGGAGACGTCGGTCCCAGCGTCTCGCTCAGTCTGACTCTGTACAAAGAGTTACTGCTGCCTTTCCTGCTTCTGCCATTGAAGTCAGTGCTGGGCAGCGGCGAGCAGACGCTTCTGGTGCTAAGTCCTGCTTTTCTCGTTCTGAGCATGCCCAGAGTAAGATCTCTCAGTGGAGATCGAGGGTCACATGATCAGATACTGCAGCTAAGGCCATTGGTCCTTCAGGAAGGTCCTGTAGGTGCTCACCCTCTGTGGCAGCCTCTCATTGGTCCTTCTAGGAAGGTCCTGTACGTGCTGCAACTATTTAAGGCTCGCATGGCCACACGGCCATGCGCTAGTATTGTTCTTTGTTATGTGCTTTGCGCCAGTGTGGTCACGTGAGTGTGTGTTCAGGGACCCGGCTGAAATAAGCCCCTAGAATGCTGGCACCTCCAGCGAGGAGTTTGTGTTTGTATGTATTCAGGGACCTGGCTGAAATAAGCCCCTAGAATGCTGGCACCTCTGGTGAGGAGTTTTGTGTGCATGCGTGACCACTGACTGCTCTCTGTTTGGGCATTTAGCCTGTGCCTCTGTGAAGTCTATCAGGGCACAGTGCTTTGCTTTCACGGCTACTCGGTGAATTAACTGAGTTAGTCCATACCGCCATATAGTGCCGCCATTTGCTAGCAGCAGGTACTCCTGCATGGTGGACCCCGAGCTGCGAACGCACCAATATCAATAAAAACATCTCTATTTACTCGGTGCGTTCCGCTAGCCCTAACACTGGATTGATTGCTGCCCTGGTTGAAGAAGAAGGATACCTGGAATCAGAAGAAGAAGAGGCAAGCAGCCCTGGAGTAAGTGAGATGCTTCTCACACACAGCAGCACACCGGGATTGGGACACGAGTTTCCTGTAGGATGCCAAATCAAGTGGAGACTGAAGCTCGCCCACCACTACCTCATTTGGGCATCTTACACTGGAACCAAAGGACAGGTTGAATGGGAGGCAAGCAGAAGCTAGATACAGGGACATGTGACCTGCTGAGATGCAGCAGAAAAATACAAAAGTTACAGAGGTCAGGGCAGCAAGTCAGTCATCGACCCGACTTGTAACAAGTTACCTTTAGGAGCAAGGCCTGTACTGGTTTATAACCAAGCCCTATGAAAACGTGTCCAGAAACACTAGGACATGGTGAAGCAAAGGGTGCAAAATCAATGCAGAGGATAGGAGATCCTGATAGTTGAGGCTAAGATGGAGGATAGGTGATTGGAGAAATGGTAATTTGGTCATGTGACCCGAGACTCAATTGGTGAAACAGAGTTTCTTGCATGTGAGTGGAGGAGAGTGTGAGTGTGACGCTAGTCACAACCCACGGCTAGGCCATGAATTAGCACAGTCAGAAGTTCCGGGGTCAATGCCAAAAAATTACGTTGTAAACCAAGGGAAAGTACAAAGTCGTAAGTCAGGTCACATGCCAGGGTCAGAATACCAGAGAAATAGCGGATAAGCAAAGGGGCAATAACAAACGGGTAATCTGATCACAGTCCAAAGGTCAGTAGAGGAATATCAGATGCAAAGGGGCAATAATAAACGAGTAGTCTGAACATGGTCCAAAGGTCGGCAACAGAAGAAGATCAGAAGTTACAGCACAGGGTACAGGTGAACACACCAGAGAGCACAAGCTTAGAACAAGCTTTTGACTGGCAGTGATCAGAGAGACAACTCACCTAAATAGCAGGGCAACTACCAAGAACATGGAACACCTGTGGAAATCTCTGCACCTTCCAATCAGAAAAGTCAACCGAGCTGTCAATCAAAGCACCGACAGCTCAGCACGCCCCAGCACAGGATAGGAAGACAGAGCTGTCCATCACAGAGTCCCAGACACTCTGAGCAGAGGAATCGTGACAGTGAATTTTCTTTCTGGGGATTGAAGGCAATGGGAGAGGGTTGACGGGAGACCCACTGTCAGTGGCAGAAAGAACTGTCTGTGGCCCACAGTGGTAGACTTGTGGCCTAGCAGTAGTGCATAGTGTGGCACCTGTTAGGGCCTGGGGCGATAACTGCCATTAGAAGCTGGAGACCCAAGCAGATTCAGCCTGGACACTGTCAACTGACAGCACAATGTATCCTTAATATTATGGATTAATCTGCATTTATACCAATATTCGAATAATTATGTATGTCGCATATGCCTTATTTGAATATTGAGGTTGCATCGTCCCCAACCGCATTTTCAAAGTTTTCTGAAACGCCACAGTGAAACAGTGATGTCTGCAATAACAGAGTCGGTCTCTGGTTCAAGATGGCCGTGGTTATGGCAGCATGAATCAGCTGTCAGGTTGTCTTTATTATTTATAAAACTCTCCAACCCATAGCTACAGGTGCTAAAGATGCAGATTTTACAGACATTAAGACTCTTGACTTAAATATTACATTTTAATTTAATTCATCTTTTATTTTTATTTGTTGCTGCTTCCCGCCAAAATGAGACCACATCAGAGTTGAGGAGACCCTCAACAATATTTATAATGAAATGCACTTTGACCCATGTTCAGGAATGTTCATTTCTAGCTACCTGCCAACTTATGTAGTAAAAATGAAATATAGAAAAAAAAAGTCATGTGCAAGGTCAATCTTGATCCTTTTTCAATAACACTCCATTAAAGTCATAAATAATCGTAATTGGGTAAAATTTGGTGGAAAAATCCCACAAAAATATGAATAAATAAAGTTATTTCACTTTAAAGGCAAATTCTGTGTTGATTAACTAAATATCGTAACTTTTTGCAGTTTTAGAACACTAAAGTTCTTTATTGAAGTGGCTCTAGAAGACGACATTATTAAATTCATATCAAGTGAATCTCATCATACAGACTGTCGCTATTGGATCAATTTTAAAAGATCAATTCAATTGGCTAAAAAAAATGTAGGTGTTTGAAAGGATCTGCTTAATTTTTTACATAATATAAAGAGTATAGGAGAGGTGTTCTAAAATGAATAAACCCCACCAAGGATAACATCTGCAAGGAGTTTGTATGTTCTCCCCGTGTTTCCATGGGTTTCCTCCGGGTTCTCCGGTTTCCTCCCACACTCCAAAGACATACTGATAGGGAATGTAGATTGTGAGCCCCAATGGGGACAGCGATGATAATATCTGTAAAGTGCTGTGGAATATAATGGTGCCATATAAGATATTAAATATATAAACCCATCAAAATTGGTGTAAATAGCATCAAAATGGTGCATATGGTGTGAAAAATTTGGCAAAATTTCTCAATACATGTGGCACACATGTCTCTGTCTGCCTTGATTACAAATTCCCGTTGATAAGACATTTCTAGTGATAGAGAAATTATTTTATGTCTAAAGTTTTATATTACACCTTGATCTGGATATCTTGTACGTAAACTGGGTGATAGACTATTGGTGGGGTTAGTCAGTCTCCTATACTGGGCCTGCGAGTTCTCAGACATGAGACTGACCATTGGTTCCATATCTGTGAATATTTGTAGTAAGATTTAAGTTCTCCTAGACCGAAGGATATTACGTCAACTCCAGCAACTTGTTCTGCTTTGTTTTTCCAGTAATGAATAGGAGGCATACATAATAATTTTTAACAATACATTATGACACACTGCTGATCAGTGGTTGACGAATATGCAATGGGACCTTTCCGTTATCCACCATCAGGAGCACCACCAAGGCTTTTTCCTAGAGAGTGTGCGAAACTATTTACATGACCCAATCCATTGGCCATAAGAATAATCTCTGACCATAGGATGAAAGCCTGACGGCACTTGTGGCTCTACTTTTGGTTAACCTAGAACAACGTCTAGTAGTTCGGTATTTCAGGTGCAATAACCATCTTCTCCACCACCTTCCTTCTCTCTGATTTAACCAATGCCATGCTCCCAATATCCAACCCCAGAATATATCAGTTACAACTGCTGCACTAAGACAACCCATTCCTAAGTTTTCCTATAAACAACATATAACACCTATCCACCTAGGTGCTAAATATCCAACCTCTGGGGTCCACACCGATCATAAGAATGGGATCAGTAGTGCACACATGTAATCACCACCCCTACAGACATAGAGTAGAGCAGTGGTTGAACATGCACACTACTGCTCTACTCTAATATAGACTTTAGTTTCCCCATTTGGTGGTGAGTGGTGACCCTAGACGATGGATATTTAGCACTTATCCGGTGGATAGGTGATATTTGTTGTTCATAGGACAAGCCCTTTAATTTTCACTGAGGAAGTAGTTGCCTTAGAGCTGCAGTTTTCGCCTTTTAGTCCAGGGTCTGGTATTGGGAGCATGGTATTGGTAACCAAACCATCTCCCCAGAGGTTTCAGACCAATGTGAAACACCTCGAGAAGGTCCTAGTCAGAAGAGCAAAGGAAGAACCAGGTAGAAACTGAGGCCACAAAATGGAACCAAAGGTGCAACGCAAGTGAGGCTAAGGTTGGGCATCTGGCTGCAGAAGCTGAATAATGAAGAAGTACCAAAACAAATTATTCTTCATCCTACAAATGCAGCATGTTACATACTCTCCTTTGTGCATGAATTTGGGTTTTCTATACTCGCGCCCCGGTTATGATTTTTGTTGTACTTTGCATCAATTGCGATACTGAATTTTCAGGCTCCGTTTACCTACGATGCACTCGACGTTGAATCTCAACATAAGTTAATCCTTACTGTTGTTTCTGTGCGGACCTCACACACTCTCGACTTTCCATCTGTACCGTCTTTCTGCTGTTCCGGCTCAGCTTCCCCTCCCACATCTGTCCCAGGTTCCCAGCGCTGGGGGGTAGTAGGAACATCTGGATATAATTTTGAAGGAGGGAAAGAGAACCTTCTTTTTTGCTGATGTAGCGAAGTCAAAGGGGGCAGGAATAAAAAGCATTACTACCTAGTGACAGAATAGGGAGCATCAAAAAAAGATTAAGCACGAGTCCATGATTGCAAACACATCTGTATGTAGAAGGACATATACAGAGATACATATGGATAAGAGTTCAGATGAATATTGAATATACCGTGGGTGTATGCTTTGAAAAAGATTCCTTAGAATGCTAACAAAATACACATTCAACGGTTAAAGGGACACTGTCACCTGAATTTGGCGGGACAGATTTGCGGTCATATGGGCGGGGTTTTCGGCTGTTTGATTCACCCTTTCCTTACCCGCTGGCAGCATGCTGGCTGCAATATTGGATTGAAGTTCATTCTCTGTCCTCTGTAGTACATGCCTGCACAAGGCAATCTTGCCTTACGCAGGCATGTACTACGGAGGACAGAGAATCAACTTCAATCCAATATTGCAGCCAGCATGCAGCCAGCGGGAAAGGAAAGGGTGAATCAAACAGCCGAAAACCCCGCCTCTATGGCTGAAGATTGTTCCCTCCAAATTCAGGTGACAGTGTCCCTTTAATTGGATTGTTCGTACCGCCATATCCCCAATATTTCTAAATATTCCCGAGCCCTTATCACGTTTATTTTCTTAGCAGCCAAACAAACTATAGCCTCGGCTTGGAAAAAACCTGGCTTGGATTTGTCGGGAGTTAAATCTCGTTTATCAAGGTACATGGTAAACGAAAAATTATCAGCTATACTCACTGACAAAGTAGAGAGATTCGAACTTACTTGGCTCCCCTGGGCAGAATACGCCAGCCACACCCCTTTCGCTATTCCGGTATCTTGACTATCTAACCGTAGTCCTCAGGCTTCTGATTAAAATTACCCAAATGGGTATGAATTTATTATAACCTCTTCTCGGGTCCCCCTTCCATTCCCCTTCCCCTAACCCTTGTCCCTCCTTTTGTGTGTGTTTTTGTCGTTTTTACACTCGTCCTTTGATATGACTCGTCTTAAGTTTATTGCCAGTTACCAGAACATAAATGAAGGACTGTTACCCCCTTGTTATGACGTAATGTACTATATGATAATACTAAAGTTTCTTCTTTTCCTGTATCATATATGCAAACTTCAATAAAAATGTATTGTTTAAAAAAAAATGATATTCTAAGAACAATCATGTTAACGGTCGTTCTTTGTGCATAGAATTCAAATCGAAACTGACCATTAAACAATCGTTGATTAACTTGTATATAGCTGAATGACGGTCGTTTAATAACTGCGGTCGTCTGGTGTAAATACACTTTTAGGTTATGTTCAGATGGGATTTTTGGGAAGATTTTTGTAGTGGATGCCTTGCAAATATCGCATTAAAAATTGCTTCAAAAACTCTTTGTGCTCTCTCAGACTGGCGTATAGGCAGCATATAACTCGGGTGACTGCTAAAAAACACTTTCATGGGAAAAAAGCTTCAAAAATTCTTCAACACCACTTTAAATTAAAGGATGAAAAAATTAAGAGAATCTGCTTGAAAAATCTGTTTTTATGCGTGAAAAATTTGTCGTTTTGGAAAACCTGAAAAACCTCAGCTGCATTATATTGCTGATGTTCAGACAAAGTTATATTCTACAAATGCTATTGGGTTGGTAACCTACTGTCTACATCTCAAATTCTCGTGGAGTGCTGCTGTGTTTGGATTGGTCTTATGCCATTGTACGTGTGAGGCTGAAATCACGTCTGTAATTTGGCTCGTATGCAAAAATTGGACAATTTTTCATCAATGTGCTGGATTTGCTTTCCATTCAGTTTTAGTTTGAGGTCCATTTTTTGTGTGTGATGTGATTTTCTCATAGGTACCCCCCTCCCCCCCCAAAAAAAAACAACTGGTGACTAGTGTCAAAGATCTGGAGCTATGGCCCGGATTTGTAGCTCGGAGACCAAGATCACCAGCCTGTGGTGTCTTGTAGGCCACAGGCTACAGATGTCACTGCATTGCGCCACTGCCGCCTGCATAGACTGATGCTTGCATGCCAGGCAGAGGACTTGGTGACTGACAACGTTGGAGGAGAAAATTAGGTAAGTATAAATTTTATTTTTTAAAGGGAATGTGGCACTCTGGGGGCCAGGGGAGGACACTGACAGATTGGGTTCTCATGAGCAAGAAATGTCTCTGGGCCCCCTCATGTTATGATGACACAGCTACAGATTATATATATTTTATACATACACACACACACACACACACACTGCTCAAAAAAATAAAGGAAACACTAAAATACCACATCCTAGATATCTCTGAATGAAATATTCCAGTTGTAAATCTTTATTCATTACATAGTAGAATGTGTTCAGAACAACAAATCATAATTATCAATGTAGATCAAAATGAATATCCCATGGAGGCCTGGATTTGGAATGATACTCAAAATCAAAGTGGAAAATCAAATTACAGGCTGATCCAACTTCAGTGGAAATGCCTCATGACAAGGAAAAGATGCTCAGTATTGTGTGTGGCCTCCACGTGCCGATATGACCTCCCTACTGTACAACGCCTGGGCATGCTCCTGATGAGGTGGCGAATGGTCTCCTGAGGGATCTCCTCCCAGGCCTGGACTAAAGCATCCGCCAACTCCTGGACAGTCTGTGGTGCAATGTGACGTTGGTGGATGGAGCAAGACATGATGTCCCAGATGTGCTCAATCGGATTCAGGTCTGGGGAATGGGCGGGCCAGTCCATAGCTTCAATGCCTTCATCTTGCAGGAACTGCTGACACACTCCAGCCACATGAAGTCTGGCATTGTCCTGCATTAGGAGGAACCCAGGGCCAACCGCACCATCATATGATCTCACAAGGTGTCCGGGGATCTCATCTCGGTATGTAATGGGAGTCAGGCTACCTCTGGTGAGCACATGGAGGGCTGTACGGCCCTCCAAAGAAATGCCACCCCACACCATTACTGACCACTGCCAAACCGGTCATGCTGAAGGATGCTGCAGGCAGCAGATCGCTCTTCACGGCGTCTCCAGACTCTGTCATGTCTGTCACATGTGCTCAGTGTCAACCTGCTTTCATCTGTGAAGAGCACAGGGTGCCAGTGGCTAATTTTCCAATCCTGGTGTTCTGTGGCAAATGCCAAGCATCCTGCAAGGTGTTGGGCTGTGAGCATAACCCCCTATTTGTGGATGTCGGGCACTCAGACCATCCTCATGGAGTCAGTTTCTAACCATTTGTGCAGACACATGCACATTTCTGGCCTGCTGGAGGTCATTTTGCAGGGCTGTGGCAGTGCTCCTCCTGTTCCTCATTGCACAAAGGTGGAGGTAGCGGTCCTGCTGCTGGTTTGTTGCCCTCCTACGGCCCCCTCCATGTCTCCTGGTGTACTGGCCTGTCTCCTGGTAGCGCCTCGAGCCTCTGGACACTACGCTGACAGACACAGCAAACCTTCTTGCCACAGCTTATATTGATGTGCCATTCTGGATGAGCTGCACTACCTGAGCCACTTGTGTGGGTTGTAGAATCTGTCTCATGCTACCACAAGTGTGAAAGCACAGCCAACATTCAAAAGTGACCAAAACATTAGCCAGAAAGCATTGGTACTGAGATGTGGTCTGTGGTCCCCACCTGCAGAACCTCTCCTTTAATGAGGGTGTCTTGATAATTGCCAATAATTTACATCTGTTGTCTATTTCATTTGCACAATAGCATGTGAAATTGATTGTCAATCGGTGTTGCTTCCGAAGTGGACAAATTCATTTCACATAAGTTTGAATTACTTGGAGTTATATTCTGTTTAAGTGTTCCCTTTATTTTTTTGAGCAGTGTGCGTATATATATAAATATATATATATATATATATATATATATATATATATATATATATATATATATATATACACTAGATGGTGGCCTGATTCTAACGCATCAGGTATTCTAGAATATGTATGTATGTATGTATATAGCAGCCACATAGTATATAGCACAGGCCTCATAGTATATAGGAGCCATGTAGTATATAGCAGACAAATACTATGTGGCCTGTGCTATATACTATGTGGCTGCCATATACATATGGCCATCAGAGACAAGATCGTGGAGGGTCACAAGGCTGGCAAGGGGTACAAAACCCTTTCCAAGTTGTTGGGCCTACCTGTCTCCACTGTTGGGAGCATCATCCGGAAGTGGAAGTGCAGCGCCCCCACTGCCGCAGGGCCGAGGGGTACCCGGTACCGGGCCTCTGAGTCTCTGCTCTGGGGTTGTCACGGTGGCTAGACCCGGTCCGTGACCCTGCTGAGGGGCGTACAGTAATAGATGTGGGTAGATGATGGTGGTGGTGATGCCGTAGTGGTGCGGTGCAGTAAATAACGAGGACACCAGGTTGCAGTCTCTTTACCTCTTTACTGAAGATCTCTGGGTCCGCAGTCCGGAATCCGGATAACCAGGCTGCGCAAGTCCGGCCGGTCCAATGGCACCTCCAGAGTTCTCTTAACAGGTGGAAATCTGCGCCTTCCTGCTAGCGCTATGTGTTGTGGTCCTTCCCTGCTGTGCTTACGGAAAGTCCCCACAACTGTTGTGTCTGTTTCTTAAGTTCCCTCACAACTCGATTAGATGATGTTCTGCTAATCCTCCGTCCCTCCCTGATGTTACGGTTGGGACGGCACCCGTATGACGGGTAGGCTCGGAGCTCTTCCGGGACCCTAGAGTCGCCCCTCTCCACAAGTTGCCCCCCAAGACTGCATAGGTGATTTGGGTGAGACAGCCCGCCTTAGACTGACTGTCCTGCCGTTGGTTTAGAGTATTGCTTGAAGCTGAATATTGTAATACTCCCTCGGCGTTCCGGCCACCGGTTGTGCGCCTCAGTAGGATGTTGCCTCGGTCTTACAGCACGACTCCTACTGGTATTCTCCTTGTTGCTTTGATCTCGTTTCTCACTCAGCACTCTAACTTCCTGCCTGACCCCCAGTTTACCCACAATGGTGGGGAGTGGCCTAATGAATAGAACCCTTAGCTCCCCCTGGTGGCCCGGCTGTGAAATGTATTGGTGTCTGTGATACCTGTCCAGATGAACTCCTTCAGTGCCATCAGACGTACTATAGCTCCTCTTAGTGGCGGAACCACAGTACTGCAACGACCAGGACTCTGGGGCGCTGCAGAAGGCTTATGGAACTACTGTTAGCCTTCCATGGCCTGGACAGCCTTTGAAAGTTTCCTCCCGTGCCGAGGCCAGGCTTGTCCGAAGAGTCAAGGCTAACCCAAGGACAACAAGGAAGGAGCTCCGGGAAAATCTCATGGCAGTGGGAACATTGGTTTCAGTCAATACCATAAGTAACGTACTCCACCGCAATGGTCTCCGTTCCAGACGAGCCCGTAAGGTACCTTTACTTTCAAAGCGTCATGTCAAGGCTCGTCTACAGTTTGCTCATGATCACTTGGAGGACTCTGAGACTGACTAGTTCAAGGTTCTCTGGTCTGATGAGACCAAGATCGAGATCTTTGGTGCCAACCACACACGTGACGTTTGGAGACTGGATGGCACTGCATACGACCCCAAGAATACCATCCCTACAGTCAAGCATGGTGGTGGCAGCATCATGCTGTGGGGCTGTTTCTCAGCCAAGGGGCCTGGCCATCTGGTCCGCATCCATGGGAAGATGGATAGCACGGCCTACCTGGAGATTTTGGCCAAGAACCTCCGCTCCTCCATCAAGGATCTTAAGATGGGTCGTCATTTCATCTTCCAACAAGACAACGACCCAAAGCACACAGCCAAGAAAACCAAGGCCTGGTTCAAGAGGCAAAAAATCAAGGTGTTGCAGTGGCCTAGTCAGTCTCCTGACCTTAACCCAATTGAAAACTTGTGGAAGGAGCTCAAGATTAAAGTCCACATGAGACACCCAAAGAAGCTAGATAACTTGGAGAAGATCTGCATGGAGGAGTGGGCCAAGATAACTCCAGAGACCTGTGCCGGCCTGATCAGGTCTTATAAAAGACGATTATTAGCTGTAATTGCAAACAAAGGTTATTCCACAAAATATTAAACCTAGGGGTTGAATAATAATTGACCCACACTTTTATGTTTAAAATTTATAAAAATTTAACTGAGCAACAAAACTTTTTGGTTTGTAAGATTTATGCATCTGTTAATAAATCCTGCTCTTGTTTGAAGTTTGAAGGCTCTAACTTATTTGCATCTTATTAAACCTGCTAAATCTGCAGGGGGTTGAATACTACTTGTAGGCATTGTACATACATATTGTAGAATACCCGATGCGTTAATACAGGTCACGCAATATATAACAGTGGCCACGTAGTATATAACACAGCCCAAACAGTATATAACACAGCCCACGTACTATATAACACAGCCCACGTACTATATAACACAGCCCACGCAGTATATAGCAGCCACGCAGTATATAACACAGGCGACGTAGTATATAACACAGGCCACGCAGTATATAACACTGGCCACGTAATATATAGCACAGCCCACGCAGTACAAAACAGAGGCCACATAGTATCTAACACTGGCCAGGTAGTATATAGCAGCCACGCGGTATATAACACAGCCCACGTAGTATACAGCAGTGTGGGCACCATATCCCTGTTTAAAAAAAATAATTAAAATAAAAAATAGTTACATACTCACCCGCCGGGATCCAGCGAAGCTCTGGCGATGCGCGCACGGCTGCCGCAATCTTCCGTTCCCAGGATGCATTGCGAAATTACCCACATGACTTAGTGGTCTCACGAGACCGCTAAGTCTTCTGGGTAATTTCGCAATGCATCTCTGGGACCAGAAGATGGCGGCAGCTACGCGCGCCTGGGCGGACTACGGAGGGTGAGAATAGCAGGTTTTTTGTTTTTTTATTATTTTAACATTACATCTTTTTACTATTGATGCTGCATGGGCAAAGTTGGGGACACACAGGGTTAATAGCAGCGATAACGGAGTGCGTTACCCGCGGCATAATGCGGTCCGTTACCGCTGGCATTAACCCTGTGTTAGCAGTGACTGGAGGGGAGTATGCAGGCGCCGGGCACTGACTGCAGGGGAGTAGGGAGGGACTAATCGGACTGTGCCCGTCGCTGATTGGTTGCGGCAGCCATGACAGGCAGCTGGCGAGACCAATCAGCGACGCAGGATCTCCGTTACGGAAGTTGCGGACAGAAAGACGGAAGTACCCCTTAGACAATTATATATATAGATATATACTGTATATCTATCTATATATATCTGTGAATAAAAAAAATAACAAGAATATACTATGTAAGGGACGGTGCTTTATATAACAATACATAATGCTATGTAATAATAGGACTGCACTGTACATCAGAGCAGAGGAAGGGACGGCACCATATATAACTAGAGATGATGGTATGTAATAAGGGACAATGTTATACATAATTAATAACCCCTTACCGACATCGGACGTACTATTCCGTCCGATGTCGGCTCCCCTGCTTTGATGCAGGGCTCCGCGGTGAGCCCGCATCAAAGCTGGGACATGTCAGCTGTTTTGAACAGCTGACATGTGCCCGCAATAGCGGCCGGTGAAATCGCGATTCACCCGCCGCTATTAACTAGTTAAATGCCGCTGTCAAACGCAGACAGCGGCATTTAACTACCGCATCCGGCCGGGCGGCCGGAAATGACGTCATCGCCGACCCCCGTCACATGATCGGGGGTCGGCGATGCATCAGGAAGGTAACCATAGAGGTCCTTGAGACCTCTATGGTTACTGATGCCGGCCTGCTGTGAGCGCCCCCCTGTGGTCGGCACTCACAGCACACCTGAATTTCTGCTGTATAGCAGCGATCTTATGATCGCTGCTACATAGCAGAGCCGATCGCGTTGTGCCTGCTTCTAGCCTCCCATGGAGGCTACTGAAGCATGGCAAAAGTAAAAAAAAAAAGTTTAAAAAATTGTGAAAAAAATAAAAAAAACATAAAAGTTTAAATCACCCCCCTTTCGCCCCAATCAAAATAAATCAATAAAAAAAAATCAAATCTACACATATTTGGTATCGCCGCGTTCAGAATCGCCCGATCTATCAATAAAAAAAAAGCATTAACCTGATCGCTAAACGGCGTAACGAGAAAAAAAATCGAAACGCCAGAATTAAGTTTTTTTGGTCGCCGCGACATTGCATTAAAATGCAATAACGGGCGATCAAAGGAACATATCTGCACCAAAATGGTATCATTAAAAACGCCAGCTCGGCATGCAAAAAATAAGCCCTCAACCGACCCCAGATCATGAAAAATGGAGACGCTACGAGTATCGGAAAATGGCGCAATTTATTTTTTTTTTATTAGCAAAGTTTGGAATTTTTTTTCACCACTTAGGTAAAAAATAACATAGTCATGTTAGGTGTCTATGAACTCGTAATGACCTGGAGAATCATAATGGCAGGTCAGTTTTAGCATTTAGTGAACCTAGCAAAAAAGCCAAGCAAAAAACAAGTGTGAGATTGCACTTTTTTTGCAATTTCACCGCACTTGGAATTTTTTTCCCGTTTTCTAGTACACGACATGGTAAAACCAATGATGTCGTTCAAAAGTGCAACTCGTCCCACAAAAAATAAGCCCTCACATGGCCAAATTGATGGAAAAATAAAAAAGTTATGGCTCTGGGAAGGAGGGGAGCGAAAAACGAAAACGAAAAAACGGAAAAAGCTCCGGGGGTGAAGGGGTTAAAGAGGAAGCTATGTAACTAAGGATGGCACTATACATAATAAGAAAGTACACTATATACTAAGGGACTGTGCTATACATAATAAGTGACTACACTATATACTAAGGGACTGTGCTATACATACTAAGTGAATACACTATACACTAAGGGACTGTGCTATACATAATAAGTGAGTACACTATATACTAAGGGACTGTGTTATACATAATAAGTGAGTACACTATATACTAAGAGACTATGCTTTACATAATAAGTGAGTACACTATATACTAAGGGTCTGTGCTATACATAACTGAATACACTATATACTAAGGGTCTGTGCTATACATAATAAGTGAGTACACTATATACTAAGGAACTATGCTATACATAATAAGTGAGTACACTATGTACTAAGGGACTGTGCTATACATAACTGAATACACTATATACTAAGGGTCTGTGCTATACATAATAAGTGAGTACTCTGTATACTAAGGGACTGTGCTATATATAATAAGGATACATCCCTGTATCTGTGTGCAGTGTTGGTGTGCTGCCCGCTTTAACAGACACATTGAGCATGTCCTATTCTGATCCTCAAAATCAGATCAGAACAGAACATTCTCTGACACTCATGGATCTCATTCTCTGATCCGTGATTGAATGGACCTATAAAACTCTACGAGTCCCTGTGCCGTCCGGTAAGAAAAATCTGGAAGCACACGGACATTTCACACAAACCTGAGAATGTAGAATAAGGGATTTTACAGATAACATTATTACTTCAAGTCCTACTGTGCAGATACAGAATAATATTTACATCCAGGCACTTACCGCTGACGTCTCCTCTAATTATAATCGTTTTCTGCTGTTTCTTCTCCATCTGGCCAGACCATTCATGCCGACATCTCCCAGCCATGATGATCACCGCACCACAGCCCTGAAAATAACAAAGTTACACACATTGTATACATACTTGTGCCTCCCCCCTGAATACAGATATGTACCCCACCATTAATATACTATTAGCCACCCACCAATCAAAATATAAAGTGCTAAGCAGTACTGTGCCTCCATTAACTGTAATTTCCTCAGCCCAATATTCTAAAATATTCCGTCTGTGACTCTCCACAATTCACTGTAAGGCACACGCTATGTTTTTGTTACGGAAAACATGTAAAGATTTACAGTACAAGCAAAGTGAATGAGATGCCTGAAGTCTCATGCACACGTTGCTTATTTCTTTCTTTGCACATTTGCAGCAGATTAAAATCTGCATAATGTCAATTCTTGCAATATATTTCATAGATACTAATGAGTGGGGGAAAATACGCAACAGAAGCATGTAAAAAACGCAGCAAAAAAATGTGCATTGCGCAGAATTCACATTAGGACATGCAGCAGAATTTTTTTCCTGCAATCCTGAACATCAGCCTTAGTCCCTGTCCTGTGTCCCCATTCATTATAAGTCATTGATAGCATCATAATGAATTTGGGGATGGGAGAAGACATTGTCAGGTACTGAGCATTCTCCGCCACCTCCTAATTCATTACAAGTCCCTGACAGTGTCTTCTCCCATCTTTCAATTCATTACAAAGGGCCCTATGCACCTTACCCTCTCCTCTCCCACTGCCCAGTACATTTTAAATCTTTGATAGCATCATAATGAATTGGGTAATGGGGGGAGGAATCAGGGACTTAGTACCCTTTCCATCACCAAATTAATTTTACATCCATATCTAACGTCCTCCTCCCCCTACCCCTGTTCATAAGTCCATTATAAGTCCCCCTTCCTTCCATCCCAATCCCCTACCCACCTCATTGTCCTCTCTCCACCCTCCTCATTGTCCTCTCCCACTCATTGTCCTCTTCCTACTCCTATCATTGTTCTCTCTCCTGAATTCCATCATGTCCTCACCCCTGCATTCCATCATTGTCCTCTTCTCCGCAGTCCATCATTGTCCTCTCCCCACCACCATCATTGCAACTTCCCCCACATCCATCATTGTCCTCTACCCACCTCCATAATTGTCCTCTCCTCAATCTCCATCATTGTCTCCTCCCCCAGCCACATCATTGTTCTCCCCCACCGCCATCATTGTCCTCTCCCCACTTCCATCATTGTCCTCTCCTCCACCATTACCCTCTCCTTCACTTCCATCATTGCCTTCTCCCACACCTCCATCATTGCCCTCTCTTCCACCTCCATCATCGTTCTCCTCCACCGCCCTCATTGTTCTATCCACCTCCCACAGCATTGTTCTCTTCCACCTCCATCATTGTCCCCCACTCCCAAATGTCACGAGCTTACCACAGCAGAGAGGAGCCAGAAGACTGCAGCGTCTGATTTCTCCTACTCTGATTAGAAGCACTTCACCTTCATATTAAATGGTTTAAAATTTGTTTAGCAGTGCAGGGGTTAATCTTCTCTGTTGAGAGCTCCTGGAAGCTTTCCTGCATTAAGGCTCTCAGCTGTGCGCTGTTAGCCACTCCCATCTCCTATATAACTGAATGTTGCTATGTTTTGAGTGTGTGATAATTCCCTTTCTTCTCTTACCTTGGTTCAACCCCATTATCCACTCCTTGATGTTTACCTATGTTGTTTAAGTGTGTATATTTGTATGACTGGTATTTTCCTTTATCTCTGTATGTATTATCTTGTTAGTCTGATTGGTGTATTATGGTACACTACTACTCCCCTCTTCCCTGGATGGTGGAAGGGTACAGACTGAGGGTAGACTCAGGAGCTAAGGCAAGGCACGTGGCCCCGGCATCTTAACCATCAGATGTAATCGAGGGAACAGGGCGAGCTTGGGCACCCCTAGCATTAGGGACAGGGAGGGAGCCCCTGGTCCCAGGACACCCGACAACAGAGTCTTGACACCGTCATTGTCTTCTCTCTTACCTCCATCATTGTCTTCGCCGCCATCCACATCATTGTTCTCCCCACCGCCATCATTGTCCTCTCCACTACCCAGATCATTGTTGTCTCCCACCTCCATGATTGTTTTCCCTCACCGCACCATTGTCCTCTCTACCACGCACATCATTGTTATCTCCCACCACCCTTCATTGTCCTGGACCTCTCCCCAGTGTATTTTTTTAAAAAAACAACAAAGAACACCACCACCCATCTCTCCATTTCGCCGGCAACCTTCTCTCTAACCCAGGGGTGGACTGCATGCTGACATCATCCAGCCGAGCAAGCCTGTGTCAGATAGAGAGCGCAAGGCAGAAAGAATAGGATGGATTTCTACAGCACTGCTGCTATTTTCTCCTGTAGGTAAAGGAGCTGCAGGGATCTCTCCCTGCCCACAGCACATGAGGACAATTTGATCATGAGCCAGAGTGCCTTCATTATTTGCTGCCCTGCAAGGGCCCACCTCCGGGCCCCTGTGCAGCTGAAACATCTGCACCTGTGGTATGTCTGTCCTTGGGGTGCATCATTGCTGAGGTCACATTCAGGGGGGCATTATTACAGAGGTCACATTCAGGGGGTCATTATTACTAGAGAGGGCTCTCTGGGGCATTAGAACTAAAGGTGGGCACTCGGGGTATAATTACTGATATGGAGTAGTAAGGGTGCATTATTGCTAGAGAAGGCACTCTGAGGACATTATTATTGGAGGGGACACTATGAACACATTATTACAGAAGAAGTCACACTGGGGGCATTATTACAAGAGGGGGTAGTTACAGGACATTATTGAGAGAGAACTCTTGGGCATTATTACCGAAAGGGGCACTATGGACACATTATTACTGAAGAAGGCACAATAGGGGCATTATTACAAGAGGGGGTAGTTACAGGACAGAGGGAACTCTGGGAACATTATTACTGGAGAGGTTAGTTAGGGGGAATATTACTGGAGAGGGCTCTCTGAGGGCATTATTGCTAAAGGGTATTACTAAGGGGGACACTTGAGGTATAATTAGATGGGATAGTGAAGGGGCATTATAACTGGAGAAGGCTTTATTACAGGAGTGGATAGTTACAAGAAATTCTTACTTGAGAGGTCACTCTGGGAGCATTATTACTGGAGGATGTAGTTATAGGACACTATTACTGAAGAGGACACTCTGGGGGGCATTATTACAAGATGGTGTAGATAGGGGGCAGTATTACTGGAGAGGGCACTTGAGCCACAGATTCAGGGGTAGCAGCAGAATGTGGAGCATTTGTAGAGTGGGATTAGGTGAAATGGTGCTGGAAAACTGACAAGTCAAATGTGTCTGTGTTACACACTGCAGACAAAAGTAATCATATATGCCTGTTCCTGATGGAGTAGATAGGAAAAGTGAACGACTCCCATAAGACAGAGCGTCACCTGTAAGTCACCATATATAATTGTGCTGTAATATATGATCTGCAGAACTGGCATCTACCACTATATGGTCGCTCGATGATGGTAATACCGTAGTAATGTTTTTATAGTGTTCTTTTATTTTGTAACAGTTTGGTGGTACAATATACAGTATATAGTCATTACGTAGTGGTATATAGAGGTGTATAGTGGTATTATTGGTAATAATGGTCTTAGCGTAGTATTGAACATATGGGGTGTTTTCGCTTGGGGCTTGGGCAGTTGATGTTCTACGACCCTATAATGCCCCATGGGTGGACGTTTGACAAACTTCTCCTCATCGTTCCCTCCACCCTATACAAAAAGAAATATATATATAAAAAAAGTCTCTTCATAAAGGAAGAGGACTAGAACTCTAGCACCACCTATAGAGAGTAGCAATCTTAACAGACAATATCGACTCTCCAACCAGCATTGTCTCATGACTTAGGATAAAAGCTAAAACCAGAATCTCAGTTTACAGACTCTGTGTTTCGGGGTACTGCCCCTCATCAGGGCAAAGTGTGAGATCTGATTTGGCTGGGTGAGAGGCGTCTGTCCGGGATCCAAGTGGTAGCGGTTCTCCTTACGGAAGAGACAACTTGTATATTTCCCAAAGGAACATTGCAGCTTAAAAGTCTCCTCACCTCGGCATGTCAGGCTTGACATGTCACTCTCCGCAAGGAGAAACATTATATCAAAGACATTTATCTTTATAAAGAATGGAAAAAAAACCTCCACGTATCACGGATTCCCATGAGAATGCTGATAACATGTCTGATAGCAGACACATGTTACCACTCTGTGTAACGGTTCTGGTTGTACGATACAGCAGAAGAAACGCTGAATTAATTGGCTGGGAGTAAAGGCAGATCTCACAGATTGAGATGAGCATTCCCTGCGGCTCTTATATGTTTTCTCATGCTGTACAAAAGCAAACAGCCCTTGGTTTTTTGTTTTTTTTCTAATTCATATGGGATAAAATTCTAAACACATTCAGGAAGGAACACGGGACTGTATCAGGCAACATGTACAATATCTGGAATAAACACATGCAAAGCATTTCCCAGAAGAAAAACACCCTAATAACCGAAATCCCGGCAAAATCTGATGTGGACCCTATCGTTCTCTGTTTTATGGATCAAAATATTTTTCATTAAAAGTCTGAATATGGACAATAATTAGTCAGCATTTGGCAACTAAAGAATAAAGGACATAACCTCTAAATAATACCCGGTTCACACGGGCATATTTCATGGGCCAGACACCCATCGCAACTCATGGACCGACTGTGGCTCTTACAACCCAAATTTACAACCTCATAAACACACACGGACATGCAGCTTGGAGTTAGCCCGGACATTGTGTCTGAATCCGGACTAAAGGCCTATATAGTTTTATCCACTTAATGACCACCAATCACCTATATACAACTGCTGGACCAGAATTGACTTCAGCAATTAAGAACTGCTTGTCTGCTATTTTAAAGGGTCGAAATCATCAGAAAATCACCTATTGTATAATACTAGTTATTAAAAAAATCTAAATTAGTAATCTAGCGAAGAGTTTTCAGCAGACTCATCATCATCAGAGGCAGGATTGCAGTTACAGGTGACACCTCTATACACAGCTTATAACACAGGAATTACTAATCACTTTCCCTGCATAATTACCTTTGCACATGCTCATTAGATGTTTTAATATAAAAAAAATGGGTTTGGGATCTTACCATTGTGGCTTTGTACATATATTTTTTTCCTGAAACAAAAGGAAATGCAAGTCTAAAATTGTTACAGGGGCCAGTGTGGCCATCTTGTCAGCACACAGTCATGGCAGATGCTGTTCAGAGTCGCTGAGCTCACTCATTGGCTGCTGCGCTGTCAACATGATGTCAGCTCTACAGTTAATGCCAGACACTAGAAGTGGCGGCAGAGACTCGCTGGTGGACCTAGGGAAGGCGAGTACAACACAGCGCAGTTTGTTGTTTTGTAACAAACTACAGACAGGGTAGAAACTTAATTGAAAAGGAAAACCACCTGTAAATATATTTTTCTTGATTGTTGAAAATGTTTATTTTTTCATATCACAGTAAATATTAAGAAATAAACAAATAAAAAATATTTCAATTTTTCTTTCCGGCCACTAGACATTATTTAAGACTCCTACTTCCTGTTGAGAACATGAACATTAGCAGCAGGGCCAGAGTCACCATCTGGGGCACCCGGGGCCCTGAGAAAGCGGGGAAGCCCACTCGCCGTCTGGGACACCAGCACGCTATGGGGCCCATGAATTGGGGTAGTCCGGTGACAGCACCCACGAGCGGGCCCCTATTTTCTCAGGACCCCAGCACTTGCACTACTTACTTCTGCCTGTTCCTGCGCACATTTTTCCTTCCACATTTTTTGACTCCGTGATGTCTCAAGGCAGAGGGTGTGATGATGTCAATGCCTATGCTCTGAGCAGTCACAATACGGAGAGCCGAGAGACTGCAACACTGAGGAGTCCGGAGCTGAGCAGAGCAGCGGCCAGAGAGGAGAGGTGAGCATTTCATTTTCATTTTTTATGTAAGAAGCAGTATATTGGGTCCCATTCTTTATGGAGCATTATATGGGGCCCATTCTGTATGGAGCAATATATGGGGCTCATGCTGTATGAAGCATTATATGAGGAATGGGAACCCATTATATTGTACTGTATGGAGTAATGTATGGGGTCTATTATTCTGTATGGAGCATTATATGGGGCTCATACTGTATGGAGCATTATTTGGGGCTCATTATACTGTATGAAGCAATATATGGGGTCTATTATTCTGTATGGAGCAATATATGGGGCCCATTATACTGTACGGAGCAATATATGGGGCCCATTGTACAGTATGGAGGACTATATCGGAGGAAATTGACTTTTGTAAAGGGACACTGCTGAAGACATTTTCTACTGGTAGGGTACATTTATCAATATCCTGTTTACCTTTAATACTACAGGTGCTGAAACCTTTCGGACCCTCAATCACCTAAATCCCCTCTGCTGTATGGTATTGTACAATTTACAATAGATATCACTCATGTAATGTAAGAAGTAAGTGAAATCTTTGGCATTGCACTATACCTATATTTCTTTGCTCTATCTGTGCATCATGAGGGGCCCACTGAGACTCTTTCGCCAGGGGCCCATGAAAACCTGGAGCCGGCCTTGATTAGCTGCCATAGACTGATCCTAATTTTGTATGGAATCTCTAAGACTTTATGAAGGAAGGGGGGCGGAGGCGAGCTTTCACATCAGCCAATTGTGATTGGTGGATCCTGTGTTATTAACTGTACATAGCGGGGTTACCTGTCGTAATCCTGTCTGTTGTGATAATGAGATTGTTGAAAAGTCTTATGTAAAGATCATGGAGTGTGAGACTCTTGTATAAGACATGAAGGGCCAGTGTGAAAATTGCAAAAATTATCTAATGTCAATATAGATAATAGAATGGAAAATTAAAAGAAATAAATATATTTTTAAAACACTTTTGTTAATGTTCTTAACATAAAAAATGGTCCTGGCACAGCCCTCTTAACCTTCACATATTCCTGATCGAATACCCATCTGGCTTAGTGCTGACCCCATCCAAAGCCATTTTTTATGGTTTTAAAAGTAGGTATGTTCTTGGCCCAATTTTGTAAGTGGCATCATATCGGGAAATTTTGGCAACAGTCGTCTGAACAAATTGAATGACTCTTCTCTGTAGCTCCAGATCCGATGACAGCGCTGTCACGTGGAAGGTAACGTGTTCCTTTCTATGTATCCTGTAGGTCCCAGGCTGTCCGGCACTATGAGCAGATGTTCATTCCGCGAAGACCATTTCCTGTTTGGATAGAAGCATTTGGCAGTGGCACTGCTGTGTGAACTTTAGGAATATATTTTCCTTCTTAATTTTATCCTTTTTAGTCTGTTTGTTTAATCCTTGCTTTCCTATACATGGCATCCCCCCTCCTCCTGCCGACTTCACGGTCATTTCCATAAGTCAGTGCACCCACTCATCATTAACACACTTAGTAACACACAGTCACAGATTTGATATCCGCGATGTCGCATTTTTCCGAGATTGAGGCATTTGTCACTGTGACCCTATCTCTGCTTATCCGCTACACAGCTCCACCGTGAGAATATCCTGCCCAGGACCAAATTGCTTTTACTCGATTGGTCGGCATCAAAGTCGTAAAATGCATTAGTCCTCGAAATACCACTATATAGGGGAATAAGAGGCTTAGACCTCCCATATAACCAGATCTTCCCATAGGTTTCCTTCACACGTTATAGGATTTTTCTCATTCCTGACAATGATGCAGTGGGACTGAAAACTTCTGTTTGCGTCACTTTGGAGTGGGAGTGACATGAACACGACTCCCTCTTGCCGGTAGAATTTTGCCACTCCCTTATCATCGTGAGGTCATTCATTTCGCCCTAATACAGCTGTTCATTGACCCAAATGTGAACTCCATTGTTCTATGGGATTCTTCAGAGCCGTCCACTGAAGAGAGACTTTGTATCCCAGACCCCACCTCTTATGTCCTAGACGTGACAGGTCATGCAATTTAATACCAGCCGTGTAGGTGCCGTTGGCAGACAGTATGTTTTTTTTCCTTATAAAGTTATCTCATGCTTGGCTTTCACTGAGTTTGCCTTCTAGTTGCCCTAGAATTTTATTTTACAACTGATATACTTTATTATTTTGGAACTTCCCACGGTAATTATTCATCAGGGAATCCTCCAGAATCCCAATGTGCAATACCAGTGCAACACTCTAATACACTATATGACAAAAGTATGAGCCCCCTCCATATTACATGTACAGAAGCTCTTATTACCTCCTGTCGTATGGAAAAAAAAGTAAAATCCATGAAAACATCTCCAGAGAGGGGACATATCACCCTCACATTGAACACATGCCATTAATTATGACTGGGGAAGTGAGAAAGAGATTACACTTCAACCTCCATTGAAGAAGGACCTCCTGCTGTGAACAGATAATTACAACAGGGGATCTGCTGAAAGCCAGCCACCAAGTCTCAGATTCATATAGTCAGAGAAGTACAGGGGCTTCCTATGTTCAAAGAAATTATTTCAGACACTCTGGAGACCGTGGACAGTGATGAATATTGGGGTTCGTATTGATCCAATATTTATGGGAGATATATTTTTGGCATTATGGTGAAGGGATTAACATAATTCAGGTGCGAGTAAGGAAGGAGACGGCAGCACTCACCGATTTTCAGTGCAGGTAAAACTTTATTGCAGTAAAATCTTCATGGCTCGGGGGAGCATATGCAGCAGAGTGTACAGGTCAAACGACGGCCGTTTCGCGCTGCTCAAGCACTTCAACCTGTTGAAGCGCTTGAGCAGCGCGAAACGGCCGTCGTTTGACCTGTACACTCTGTTGTATATGCTCCCCTGAGCCGTGAAGATTTTACTGCAATAAAGTTTTACCTGCACTAAAGATCGGTGAGTGCTGCCGTCTCCTTCCTTACTCGCAGCTGCATTGTGATGTTTTCTCGGTCCAGCACCCGAGATCTAGTGGCCGGCTCATGCTGACAGCCTGTGGGTTCAGAAGTTCAGCGTCTTGGTGGTGCGGTCAGCTGTTTCTTGATTGACTGACTTTATTAACATAATTCATTCACTCACATCACCGTAAGGCTTGTGGAACAACTCCAGCTTAATATCGGCAGATGGATGATGCTATCCATGCCATGGTTCTTCTCTACAGAATGATAAAATTGTGATAGCAAGCATGACAACAATATTTCCCGCCTGGGACCTCCAAGGGCAAAGATATCCTGAAAGTTGGGGATCTTATGATCTTCTAAAGATCTAGCACATCCCATGACCAGCCCCCCACATATGAGCTCAGCAAAGGGAAGTACATGGGCATAATCTTGTTCTAACAAAAATCAGAGTTTGTGTTTTTGAAAATTTGTCAGTTCTGGAAGACACAGTGTTCTGTGGTCCTGTCCTATGTTATAAGGAGTGCTTCCTACTACTAAGTTCTGAGTCATTTCTATGACATAAGTTTAGTACTTTCTTTTGTTATCCCTTTTACGCCATGTGATTTTATATACTGTATTGTTTTGTTCCCATTTTGCAACATCTTTGTATATTTTTTTCAAACACTGCCTACCTTTCTGGATTAAATAGATAAAATGTAATAGCTCTGTTCCTCTTGCTCTGGAAACCGCAACCCTGAAGCCATGCGCTACCTGTAAAGGGTGTCCAATCGGTCTGTATAAATGATTGGTGGAGGGAGCTATTTTCTTTCCTCGATGATCACTCAAAATACAGTGACGACATCGGAAGTCAATAGGAGAATAGCTAAGTGCAAAAAAACAAAATCACTGGACAAGGTCTTCAAATTGAGGAACATTTCACTGGCGACGAAGACAGTTTGGTATTTTCTGCGAAACCTGTATGATAAAGAAACAAGACAGAAGAATCAACGCCTTCAGAATGTGGTGATGAAGAAGGATGTTATCAATACTATGAATGGCAAGAACAAACAAATCAATTTTGGAACAAATCAAGCCAGACCTGTCACTCGAAGCAAGGATCGCCAAGCTATGACTTGCCTAATTTGAATACATCATACAAAGACAGTAATCAGTCAAGAAGGACATCATGGTCGGAAGAATTGATGGAACAAGGGGAAGAAGAAGATCAGCAAACTGAGGGCTTGCTACTGTCAAGCTAAAGGCAGAGAAGACTCTGGTGGACCTATCTAGGCTTGCACAAGATCGATCTTCCTAGAGATCATTCATCCATCAAGTCCATCCATCGAGATCGAGCCAAAGATTGTTTAAAAAAAGTTTTTTCTGGGAACATTTTCTACAAGATTTTGGAGGTGTCTGTGGGAATTTTTGCCCTTTCATCCAGAAGAACATTTGTGAGGTTATACACAAAAAAAGTTCCCCATGACTACACCCAGTGCTGAAGTTTGACCCCATAGTATATCATCTGCATCAAAATTTATAACTGGCACAATAATGTCAGGCAGGTAACATTTTCCTGGCGTTCGCCAAAAATTCAATTACTACGTCACTTGAGATTAGCCAAGCTATTTATTTTGAGTCAACAAAGTTTCACATTACGGCACCACCTTCAACATCACTCCACAATTGCTCTGGAAAACGTCACCTTGGTGCACCTGCAGCCCGAATTAGCTTTGTTCTTTGTAATGCTGCTGGCAGAATAAAGTGACAAAGTAGTTTGGCGAGTGCCACATTTCATTTCATAAGGGAAGAATATGCTATTTAATTTATTGGCCTTAGCTCTCAATATCACCCACTCCCCAGTGGATAGCAGGTTCCTACCCAATAGTTGAGAATGACCGCGAACTGATATTCTTATGAACTCTCTCTATGTAATTTGGATTTAATACAGACATTATCCTTGAACTAGACTATAATGTACTGTGAATACATAGCCTTGTTTATCCACTAATCCATATCCTTCCTGCTGAGTAATTTATTTAATGAAAGTGTCACGCCTAGAATGCTCTCTTAGAGGTTTATCATTTATCATGATATGGCTTGCTCAGCCAAGGAAATACTGGACATATCCATCACAAATTCCAACTAAACAGAATTACAGCAGAAATATTTTCCCTCTGAGCCTTTATGTCCGTGGGGTGCAATTAATTACTATCACCGAAAGCCCAAAGTCTCTGATGAAGCTGGGTGTGTGGCGAAACATAATGGAGAGGGGAAGGCACTGTCCAACCGTTTAATTAATTGAACCAATACTTGATAGCCATTCCAGGCACTACAGACAGGGAATTGCAGCAAGACATGAACAGTGAATAGAAATCATATGCAGAATATTCTCTTAATAATTGCTTAATTTATATACAACAAATGGACTAGTGAATGTCAATACTTTTTTTTTAATTCTATGATTCTGGAAATTACTAAACCCTGTATTCTTTTAATGTGCACACTGGTGATAAGACTATACAATAAGTGTCATTGTGCAATGCCTGCACACGAGGAAAGAGACATAACGAATCAGAAAAACTATACTACATTTGTAATTTGAAGTACTGTATGTGCTAATATTATTATTATTACACCTACTACATATTGGGATAGTATCTTAGATATGGGAATACCCCTTTAATTTCTACCTGCCGCCTCTGAGGGTCTTTGAATGATAATGAAGATGTAATGCATCGAATAGTGTCTTAAAGGGAATCTCTCAACATATTTTTTCTACTCCATCTATGAGCATCAAGATATAAGGGCAGAGACGCTGATTCCAATGATGTATCACTTACTGGGTTGCGTGTTGCAGTTTTGATAAAAATCACATTTATATCTGCTGAACATCTACCCGTTCGCTGAATGCTGAGCTCTGCATAACTCCGCCCCCACCACCGATTGGCAGTTTCCTGTGTGCATGCAGGAATCTTCCAATCAGTGGTGGGGGCGTGGCTGGTCTACCTGGCAGCAAGTTTACTTGTCCTCTAGCGATAATCTCCTGCTGATAAAACAGTGATTTTATCAAAACTACAAGAAGCAGCTCACTAAGTGACCTAGTAACCTAGAATCAGGATCTCAGCCCTTACGTTATGCTCACAGAGGGATCGCGTCCCTGCAGATCGGAAATGGTTAACTCCAATTTCACCTGATCTGCAGGGACAGGGGCAGTGGTACTTCAGCCCAGGGGGGGTGGCTTCACCCCCTCATGGCTACAATCGCTCTGATTGGCTGTTGAAAGTGAAACAGCCAATCAGAGCGATTTGTAATATTTCACCTATGAAAATGGTGAAATATTACAATCCAGCCATGGCCGATGCTGCAATATCATCGGCCATGGCTGGAAACCCTGATCTGCCCCCCCCCCCCAACGCCACCGATCGCCTCCCAAGTCCTCCGTCCTGTGCTCCGCTCCCCTCCGTCCGCCTGTCCGCTCCCCCGTCCTCCTGTCCGCTCCCCCCAGTGCTCCGATCCCACCCCCCGTGCTCCAATCCCCCCTCATACTTACCGAGCCTCCCGGTGTCCGTACGTCTGCTCCATGGGTGCCGCCATGTTCCAAAATGGCGGGCGCATGCGCACTGCGCCCGCCGAATCTGCCGGCCGGCAGATTCGTTCTAGGTACATTTTGATCACTGTGATAAAACCTATCACAGCGATCAAAATAAAAAAAATAGTAAACGAACCCCCCCTTTATCACCCCCATAGGTAGGGACAATAATAAAAATAAAGAAAATAAATTTACTTTTATTTTTACCCTAGGGTTAGGGCTAGGGTTAGGGCTAGGGCTAGGGTTAGGGCTAGGGTTAGGTCTAGGGTTAGAATTAGGGTTAGGGTTAGAATTAGGCTATGTGCCATGGTGCGGATTTGGCTGCGGATCCGCGGCGGATTGGCCGCTGCGGACTCGTAGCAGTTTTCCATCAGGTTTACAGTACCATGTAAACCTATGGAAAACCAAATCCGCTGTGCCCTTGGTGCGGAAAATACCGCGTGGAAACGCTGCATTGTATTTTTCGCAGCATGTCAATTCTTTGTGCGGATTCCGCAGCGTTTTACACCTGTTCCTCAACAGGAATCCGCAGGTGAAATCCGCACAAAAAAAACCGCTGGAAATCTGCGGTAAATCCGCAGGTAAAACGCAGTGCATTTTACCTGCGGATTTTTTAAAAATGTTGCGGAAAAATCTCAAACGAATCCGCAACGTGGGCACATAGCCTTAGGGTTAGGGTTGGAATTAGAGTTAGGGTTGGAATTAGGGCTAGGGTTGGAAATAGGGTTAAGATTAGGCTTGTGGTTAGGGTTATGGTTAGGGGTGTGTTGGGGTTAGGGTTGTGGTTAGGGTTGGGATTAGGGTTGGGATTAGGGTTAGGGGTGTGTCGGGATTAGGGTTGTGGTTAGGGGTGTGTTGGGGTTAAGGTTGTAATTAGGGTTATGGCTAGAGTTGGGATTAGGGTTAGGGGTGTGTTGGGGTTAGTGTTGGAGTTAGAATTGAGGGGTTTCCACTGTTTAGGCACATCAGGGGTCTCCAAACGCAACATGGCGCCACCATTCATTCCAGCCAATCTTGCGTTCAAAAAGTAAAATGGTGCTCCCTCCCTTCCGAGCCCTCACGTGCACCCAAACAGTGGTTTACCCCCTCATATGGGGTACCAGCATACTCAGGACAAACTGGGCAACAACTATTGGGGTCCAATTTCTCCTGTTACCCTTGCGAAAATAAAAAATTGCTTGCTAAAACATAATTTTTGAGGAAAGAAAAATGATTTTTTATTTTCATGGCTCTGCGTTATAAACTTCTGTGAAGCACTTGGGGGTTTAAAGTGGTCACCACACATCTAGATTAGTTCCATGGGATGTTTAGTTTCCAAAATGGGGTCACATGTGGGGGAGCTCCAATGTTTAGGCACACAGGGGCTCTCCAAACGCGACATGGTGTCTGCTAACGATTGGTGCTAATTTTTCATTCAAAAAGTCAAATGGCGCTCTTTCCCTTCCAAGCCCTGCCGTGTGCCCAAACAGGGGTTTACCCCCACATGTGAGGCATCAGTGTACTCAGGAGAAATTGCCCAATAAATTTTAGGATTCATTTTATCATGTTGCCCATGTGGAAATGAACAAATTGAGGCTAAAAGAATTTTTTGTGAAAAAAAAGTACTTTTTCATTTTTACGAATCAATTTGTGAAGCACCTGGGGGTTCAAAGTGCTCACTATGCATCTAGATAAGTTCCTTGAGGGGTATAGTTTCCAAAATGTGGTCACTTGTGGGGGAGCTCCAATCTTTAGGTACACAGGGGCTCTCCAAACGCGACATGGTGTCCGCTAACGATTGGAGCCAATTTTTCATTCAAAAGTCAAATGGCGCTCTTTCCCTTCTGAGCCTTGCCGTGTGCACAAACAATGGTTTGTGACCACATATGAGGTATCAGTGTACTCAGGAGAAATTGCCCAACACATTTTAGGATCCATTTTATCCTGCTGCCCATGTGAAAATGAAAAAATTGAGGCTAAAAGAAATTTTTTGTGAAAAAAAAGTACTTTTTCATTTTTACGGATCAATTTGTGAATCACCTGGGGGTTCAAAGTGCTCACTATACATCTAGATAAGCTCCTTGGAGGGTCTAGTTTCCAAAATGGGGTCAATTGTGGGGGAGCTCCAATGTTTAGGCACACAGGGGCTCTCCAAACGCGACATGGTGTCCGCTAAAGATTGGAGCCAATTTTTTTCATTGAAAAAGTCAAATGGCGCTCCTTCCCTTCCGAGCCCTGTCGTGCGCCCAAACAGTGGTTCCCCCCTCATATGGGGTATCAGCGTACTCAGGACATATTGTAGAATAACTTTTGGGTTCCAGTTTCTCTTTTTACCCTTGGGAAAATAAAAAAATTGTTGCTAAAAGATCATTTTTGTGACTAAAAAGTTAAATGTTCATTTTTTCCTTCCATGTTGCTTCTGCTGCTGTGATGCACCTGAAGGGTTAATAAACTTTTTGAATGTGGTTTTGAGCACCTTGAGGGGTGCAGTTTTTAGAATGGTGTCACTTTTGGGTATTTTCAGCCATATAGACCCTTCAAACTGACTTCAAATGTGAGGTGGTCCCTAAAAAAATGGTTTTGTAAATTTCGTTGTAAAAATGAGAAATCGCTGGTCAAATTTTAACCCTTATAACTTCCTAGCAAAAAAAAATGTTCCAAAATTGTGCTGATGTAAAGTAGACATGTGGGTAATGTTATTTATTAACTATTTTGTGTCACATAGCTCTCTTGTTTAACAGAATAAAAATTAAAAATTTGAAAATTGCGAAATTTTCAAATTTTTTGCCAAATTTCCATTTCTTTCACAAATAAATGCAAAAATTATCAACCTAAATTTACCACTAACATGAAGCCCAATATGTCACAAAAAAACAATCTCAGAACCGCTATGATCCGTTGAAGCGTTCCTGAGTTATCACCTCATAAAGGGACACTGGTCAGAATTGCAAAAAATGGCCAGGTCATTAAGGTCAAAATAGGATGGGTCATGAAGGGGTTTGTCACGGGTTCCTTCTCCGGTACCACACAATCAACAGAGCAAGAGAATAGTGAACAATTCCAGAACTTTTATTTAGGCAAAAACACGAAAGGTCCATATAATCCACCACACTGAGGATCCAACAATCCAGCACACAGAGGATAAAAAATGGTCCATATGCTTCCCCTTCTCTATGCCGTGCTGTCTTCACTTCCTAGTTCCAAACAAGACTGGTCTGTGTCTCACCTCTCCATTCACAGGTTAGGGGGGTGGGTCGCAGGGGCTCATTGTTTCAACAAGCTAGGTCAACATGTCATTAGCATATTAGCAAACAACATTATTCACTGACCCTGTGGAGAGGTAACAATACAGAACTGTGGGGAGAATATCAGATGGCAAATAACAACTCAACACCATGAAAATAAGTAAAATAGAAATGTACACAAAAATAATACCACATAACATATCACACCATCACAACCAACACCCTTAACATCTCCTCTCTGTGATACCCCCAGGTCGTGGTCGGAACTGTAGGGGCCCAGGATTGTGAGCTGTGATTGTCATTGGCCTGCGGCTGGGTGGAGGGGCAGATATAATCGGAGGGGGACGGGACGCGGGAGAAGGCCGTGGTTCATTGTCCAGAAGCCTCCTCCATTGCGGTCGGATAGCAAGGGCTTCATCGGCCAGGGCTGCAGCTCTATCCACGATGCACGGCGTGCGTTCCCGGACCCATTCCAGTACCTCTGCGGGGCACTTGACAAGAAATTGTTCTATAAGGAACACCTGTATAACATCTTCCACAGTAAAGGCGTTTTCTGCTTCCAGCCATCTCCGACATGCCTGGGACATCTTATGTGCATACATCCTAAACGATCCCCCTTAAGTGCATGGGAGGTCTCGGAACTTGGCCCTATATGAGTCTGGGGTGATAGCATGGTAATCCAGGATAGTCTGCTTTACAATGTTATAATCCTGGTTCTGCTGGGAGTCAATGGTTCGGTAAGCCTCCGCCAGGCTACCTTTCAGGAGTCCCACTAACAAACGCATCCAGCCAAAGTGGGGCACCTCCATCACAGCACACTGCTGCTCAAAGTCCTTGAAGATCCCCTCCACATCTCCGTAAGCCTCATCAAATGGCTTAAAGTCTGTCCGGGTGATCCGTACAGGCTCCCGGATCGTTGGGTTTACATTCCACATTGCGTTACTCCCTCTTTCAAGCTCCATTGCTTCTTGTCTCCATTGTGCCCGGCGGGCAGCCTCCTCCTTGTACTCCTGAGACACGCCTGGGCCCAGAACCGCCATCTCTTCTTCGTACCACACCACCCACTGGCTTTTTGGGGTGGGGGTCCTTGTCTCCAGTGCTCGTCCTTCAGACATATGGGAGTAGGTGGTCTGGCTAGCACCCACCAGTAGATCAATTAAGGCCTCTTTAGTCAGTCCCTGGTAGTTCAGGCCCAGGTCTCTGGCTCTCTCCTGTAAACTGGATACAGTCCAATTTCTGTACTCACTCTGTGGGTGGTTCTCCATTAGGTTTCGCTCTGTTGATCCCGCTGCTTGCCACCAGTTGTCACGGGTTCCTTCTCCGGTACCACACAATCAACAGAGCAAGAGAATAGTGAACAATTCCAGAACTTTTATTTAGGCAAAAACACGAAAGGTCCATATAATCGACCACACTGAGGATCCAACAATCCAGCACACAGAGGATAAAAAATGGTCCATATGCTTCCCCTTCTCTCTGACATGCTGTCTTCACTTCCTAGTTCCAAACAAGACTGGTCTGTGTCTCACCTCCCCATTCACAGGTTAGGGGTGGGTCACAGGGGCTCATTGTTTCAACAAGCTATGTCAACATGTCATTATCATATTAGCAAACAACATTATTCACTGACCCTGTGGAGAGATAACAATACAGAACTGTGGGGAGAATATCAGATGGCAAATAACAACTCAACACCATGAAAATAAGTAAAATAGAAATATATACAAAAATTATACCCACATAACATATCACACCATCACAGGATTAAACTTGTATCCTTTATTGTGATTTTTCTTGATCAGCCAAGGAAGTGCTGGGAATATCTGACATATGCTTCGGCTAAACAGAATTACCGCAGAGATCTTTTCTCTCTGCGCCTTTATGTCAGTAACATACGTAATAGGGGGCATTAAAGATCTCCGATTTCAGCTTTTTTTTGCTGTTGCTGAATGGAAGCATAGACCTTCCGGCTAATTCATGTGATCCTGAACCTTCTTACCAATCTGCTACAGAGTTAAATCTACAGTCGCTGTTCTAGAGTGGCACCACCCAGACATCTGGGGTCACCCCCCATCCCTCCAGGCAGGGTGGGATTCACAATCTGGTTTAGATTTGGGTGTGGACCGCTCAGTCCGGGTGTAGGAGGGGAGCTGATATGTAGTATTTTGCTCACGCTGCTCTGTGTGTATTACCTTGTTTGACTTTGTTTCTTCCCCTTACATTTTATCTCATTAATGCTACACTTGTAAACAAATCATTAAATCCACTTTATTGCAAATTCGGTTTATTAGCAAAATTTACACATTTTTTGCTGTTTGGAATAAACCAAGAAAAATGTAAGGACCTATTTATTACAAGTCGTTTTTCCAATGCCAACACAAAATGGCACTTTTAGTGGCTATTGCAATCTCAGAACTATTTAACCCCTTCATGGCAAGCATCTTCAATACTTAGTAAATCCCCTTTGACGGTTATGATCTGCTGCAAATGTAATCCATAAGCAGACACCAGCTTCTGTCACTGTTGATGAGGAATCTTAGCAAATTCATCATGGGTAATGGCTTCCAGTTCCAGGTCACTACTATTCTTGGGTTTGCGTGCTGCAACCACCTTTTTCCTAATCCCACCAAAGATTTTCTATTACTTTTAAATCAGGAGTCAGTAACGATCATTCCACAGTCTTCCAAGACTTCATCTCAAGCCAAGTGGTGGTGAGCATTGAGGTCTGCTTGGAATCATGGTACAATAATTCACAAACTTCAATTCCACCAAGAAAATGATGGTTACCCAAGTATTTCCTGATACATGGTTGACTCTATCTTGCTCTCCACATGCTGCAGGTTTCCAGCCCAGCCAGAAAGATGCAGGTCATCTTCGAGCCCTGCCATGTTTTACTGTAAGCAATGAGCCATTGCCATGTTTTACTGTAGATATCACAGGGGCCCCACCATGCTTCACTGTAGGCATCACCAAGCCCCCACCATGCTTCATTGTAGAGATCACTGAGCCTCTGTCATGCTTTACTCTAGGCATTCCCGAGCCTCTGCCATGCTTCACTGTCAGCATGATTGTACCCCTGCCATGTTTCACAATAAGCATCACTGAGCTCCCACCATGGTTCACTGTAGGCATCACTGAACCTCTGTCATGCTTTACTGTAGTCATCACCGAGCCACCATTATGTTTCACTGTAAGCATCACAGTGCCATCTCCATGCTTCATTGAAGGCATCACCGAGCTACCACCATGCTTCACTGTAGGCATCACCAAGCCACCACCATACTTGTCAGTAGACATCACCAAGTCACCGCCATGCTTTACCGTAGGCATCACCGAGCCACCGCCATGCTTCACTGTAGGCAAAGTATTTTTTTTCCTCAAATACTTCATTCATTCTCCTTCAGACAAACTGATGCATATGCCCAAAAAGTTCCAGTTTTGTTTTATTGCTACACAAAACAGAATCCAAACACTTCCATGGCTTATTGTAATGGTTTTGAGCATAATGGAGCTTATTTTTCTTGTACTTTTGAATCAGTAGAAATTTGGGCATTGAGACCTTCAAGTATTAGGATGTGCCTTACTGTGCAAACTGAAACATCAGTGCTGCTGCCACCAAATTTTGCTGCTGGTCTTTTGAAGTCACTTGATGGTTTTTGTCCATCAGCCTCCCCTGGAACCTGTTGGCAGCCAATGACATCTTCTTTCTGCCATGTCCAGGTAGTGTAACCAGTGTTCCTAAAACTCTGCTCCCAACTTTGTCTCTGGGAACATTCAATGCCTTTATATCTCTTAACTTCTTGAACCACTCTTTTGACAACCTAAGAATCTTAGTGACCTGGAGGCTTTTCCCAATGATGAATGGGTAAAGATTCCTTAGGAATGCTGTTAAAAGCTGGTGTCTGGCTTTGCATCACATTTCCAACAGGTCATAACAGTCAGAGAGGCCCTACTAAGTACTAAAGACACTAGTCATGGAGGGGGGTAGGAATAATTTTGAGATCGCAGTTGTCAGTATTAAAGTGGCATTTTGTGCTGAATTTGGAGAGACCACTTGTTTTCTGAATTCTGTTGAGAGGTTTTAATTGTTTTTGTTTGATTGGTTTACTGCAAAGGGCAGAAAATTTGCAAATGTTGAATAAAATTGTTAGGGGTCGAGTTCCCACCTCTGCACGGGGGAAATCTCAGTCCATCTCCGCTGCGGTCTCCCATTCTTCTCCTGCCGCAGTGGAGCCTGCTCAGTGGAGACGTCAGTCCCAGTGTCTCGCTCAGTCTGACTCTGTACAAAGAGTTACTGCTGCTTTCCCTGCTTCTGCCATTGAAGTCAGTGCTGGGCAGCGGCGAGCAGACGCTTCTGGGACTAAGTCCTGCTTTTCTCGTTCTGAGCATGCCCAGAGTAAGATCTCTCAGTGAAGATCGAGGGTCACATGATCAGATACTGCAGCTTAGGCCATTGGTCCTTCAGGAAGGTCCTGTAGGTGCTCACGCTCTGTGGCAGCCTCTCATTGGTCCTTCCAGGAAGGTCCTGTACGTGCTGCAACTATTTAAGGCTCGCATGGCCGCACGGCCTTGCACTAGTATTGTTCTAAGTTATGTACTTTGCGCCAGTATGGTCATGTATGATTGTGTTCAGGGACCCGGCTGAAATAAGCCCTAGAATGCTGGCACCTCTGGCGAGGAGTTTGTGTATTCAGGGACCTGGCTGAAATAAGCCCCTAGAACGCTGGCTCCTCCGGCTAGGAGTTTTGTGTGCATGCATGACCACTGACTGCTCTCGTTTGGGTAGTTAGTCTGTGCCACTGTGAGGTCTAACAGGGCGCAGTGCTTTGAGTTCACGGCTACTCTGTGAAGTAATAGAGTTAGCTCATACTGCCATATTGTTCCGCCGTTTGCTAGCAGCAGGTTCGCCTGCACGGTGGACCCCGGGCTGCGAACGCATCTATTATAATAAAATCTCTATATTCATTTGGTGCATTCCGCTAGCCCTAACATAATACTAGCACCAGGGTCTGGCTAGTAAATGGCGGACATTCAGCAATCTTTGCGGTATATCCAGCAGCTGGAGGGTAGGTTGGCGGCTCTTGAGAGCTCAACCTCAGCTGTGGATGTAACCGTGGTTGCTGTACAGGCTGCTAGCGTGGCTGCAGCAACCTTGTCCACTGCCACCCCTGTTCCGACATTATCTCGCCTCCCGCTACCAGAAAAATTTTCTGGAGATAGCAAATCCTGTAGGGGATTCGTGAGTCAGTGCTCTATTTACCTCGAGCGCCTGGCTGCACGTTTTCCCACAGAGCGGGCTAAGGTGGGATTTATTGTGTCCCTCTTGTTGGACAGGGCATTGGAATGGGCTACACCGCTGTGGGAGCGTGGCGATCATGTGGTGCAGAGTGCTCCGTTGTTCCTGAGCACTTTGAAACAGGTCTTTTTAGGACCTCGAGTCACCCATGACACGGCGCTCCAACTGCTGGCATTAACTCAGGGTGTGTCCTTGGTCAGCCATTTTGCCGTCCACTTCCGTACATTAGCTTCCGAGCTGGAGTGGTCGGATAAAGCCCTTATCCCCATATTTTGGAGGGGGCTGGCTGATCACGTGAAGGACGCTCTGGCCACTAGGGAGATTCCTGCCACACTGGAGGAATTAATAACTGTCTCTACTCGTATTGACCTCCGTTTTAATGAGCGGAGGTTAGAGCGAGCCCAGTGTAGGCCGAGGTTTCGGCTGGCTCCCACCTTCGCCAAACCTCTGAAGTCTCTGGTCCTGGTTCCTGAGTCACATGAGGCCATGGAAGTGTCACGAGCGGGATTTAAGTCCCGGACCGCTTGTGCACTCAAGGCCTGTCATGTCTGCCAGTGGTCAGGACATCTTGCCACCAGATGTCCCCAGCGGTCGAGGAAACGTCAGCGTCTAGTGGTAGTAGGTGGAGGTACACTAGACATGGCGACGTTTGCCTCCAAATTGTCCTTTAAGGGGACAATTATTATAGGCTCATCCTCCCACTCGGTAGAGCTCTGCGTGGATTCTGGGGCGGAGGGCAATTTTATGTCTTCAGCCTTCGCCCAACGTCACGCAATACCCCTGGTTATGCTAGCTCAACCAGTAACGGTACAAGTGGTGAATGGGTCGACACTGCCCTCACAGATAACACACCAGACCATCCCTTTTACTCTGTCCATGTCGCCATCCCATCAGGAGATTATATCTCTGCTCGTCATTCCTGAGGGAATAGATGAGGTCCTGTTGGGGATAGCATGGCTACGGTACCACTCTCCTCATATCGAGTGGTCCTCAGGCAGAATTTTGGGTTGGGGTGAATCTTGTGGGGGTAGGTGTCAGAGGGAGTGCGTTCAGGTTGCTACTACAGAGGTACCCCCAGATCTATCCTCTCTGCCCAAGCAATATTGGTCTTATGCGGACGTGTTCTCCAAAAAGGCGGTGGAGACCCTTCCGCCCCATCGCCCCTATGACTGTCCCATTGACCTCTTGCCTGGTGCTGAGCCTCCCCAGGGTCGAGTCTATCCTTTATCTCTCCCGGAGATGGAGGCAATGTCTCAGTACATTCAAGAGAATCTGGCAAGAGGGTTCATCTGGAAGTCAGTGTCACCTGCTGGGGCTGGGTTCTTCTTCGTGCAGAAGAAGAATGGGGAACTGCGTCCATGCATAGATTAGAGGGGTCTTAACGACATCACCGTTAAGAATAACTATCCTTTGCCCCTGATATCGGAGCTCTTCGATAGGCTTCGGGGAGCAAGGGTATTTACTAAATTAGATCTGCGGGGTGCTTACAACCAGATTCGCATCCGTGAGGGGGACGAATGGAAGACGGCTTTTAACACCAGGGATGGGCACTATGAATATCTGGTGATGCCCTTCGGGCTCTGCAATGCCCCATCCGTTTTCCAAGACTTTGTGAACGACATCTTCCAGGATATGCTCTCCACCTCGGTCGTAGTCTATCTGGATGATATTCTCATCTACTCTCCAGATATTGACTCCCACCGGAGAGATGTTTGCAAAGTCTTCGATCTCCTACGGGCAAACTCCCTCTATGCCAAGTTGGAGAAGTGTGTGTTTGAGCAGGAGTCCTTACCTTTCCTTGGCTATATCATCTCCGCCCAGGGATTGGCTATGGATCCTGTCAAACTACAGGCTGTGATGGACTGGCAGGAACCCCATTCTCTTAAAGCGGTGCAGCGCTTTATGGGGTTCATTAATTATTATCGCCAGTTCATTCCGCACTTCTCAACTTTGGTAGCTCCCTTGGTTGCCCTCACCAAGAAGGGAGCAAATCCCAAATTGTGGTCTGAGGAGGTCTCCAAGGCCTTTAACTCCATTAAGTCACACTTCGCTAGCGCTCCCATCCTACATCGCCCTGATGTTGATAAGCCATTTATCATGGAGGTGGATGCCTCATCTGTTGGTGCTGGAGCAGTCCTCTTCCAAAAGGATGCTCAAGGTCGGAAGCATCCTTGCTTCTTCTTTTCTAAGACCTTCTCACCAGCAGAGAGGAATTATTCCATCGAGGACAGGGAGTTGCTAGCCATGAAGTTGGCTTTCTCGGAGTGGAGACATCTCTTGGAGGGAGCTCATTTTCCCTTCCAAGTATTCACAGATCATAAAAGTTTGGTGTACCTGCAGACAGCCCAGCGGTTAAATTCTCGCCAGGCCAGATGGTCCTTGTTCTTCTCCCGGTTCCATTTCACCCTCCATTTTCTTTCTGGGGAGAAGAACATTTGTGCCGACGCTCTCTCTCGCTCCGTTGTGTCATCTGTGGAGGAGGAAGAGGAGCCTCGGCTTATTGTCCCCACTGAGAGCCTGAGAACTGTGGCCCCGGTTTCGCTAGAGTCTGTGCCTCCGGGCAAGACTTTTGTACCATCCAGTTTGCGACCGCAGGTTCTCTCTTGGGCACACTCGTCCAGGGTGGGTGGACATTTTGGTTCCAAAAGGACATCTGAGTTACTGGCGAGGACATACTGGTGGCCGCATATGGCTCGTGATGTCGCAGACTATGTTCGGGCGTGTGTCTCTTGCGCCAAGAACAAGTCCCCTCGGCAATGGCCAGCTGGGTTGCTTTACCCTCTGCAGGTGGCAGACAGGCCCTGGGAGATGGTCGGGATGGACTTTGTGGTGGGCTTACCCAAGTCTCGTAACGAACATTATCTGGGTGATCACCGACCATTTTTCCAAAATGGTTCATTTAGTGCCTCTTCCACGGCTACCTTCTGCACGGGCTCTGGCAGCCGTGTTCATCAAGCATATCTTTCGCTTACACGGTATGCTGAACAAGATTGTCAGTGACCGGGGTCCTCAGTTTGCGTCTCGATTCTGGAGGGAGCTTTGTCGTCTACTCAGTATTGAGTTAAATCTCTCCTCGGCTTATCATCCCGAGACGAATGGGTTGGTTGAGAGGGCCAATCAGACTCTGGTCACTTATTTACGACATTTTGTTTCTGCCAGGCAGGATGACTGGGTATCCTTGTTACCGTGGGCTGAGTTTGCTCTTAACAACGCTGTAGCCGACTCCACTGGTCAGACTCCTTTCCTCCTTAATTACGGCCAACATCCTGTGCCCATGCCTGTGTCCTCTGCTGATTCCAGGGTGGCAGACTGGGCAGTGAAGGCACGAGACATTTGGGACTGCACTCAGGATGCTATCCGGGCCCCCAAGGAGAGAATGAGGTCCTCCGCCGATGCACATCGGCGCCCTTCCCAGACCTTTGCTCCTGGCGACTTAGTGTGGCTCTCCGCTCGTAACATCAGGCTGCGTGTTGAGTCCACTAAGTTTGCACCTCGCTACTTGGGTCCCTTCAAGGTCCTCGAACAGGTTAATCCTGTGGTCTACCACCCTAGCCCTTCCTCCACGCCTAGGTATCACCGACACCTTTCATGTGTCCCTCCTTAAGCCCGTATACATGTCCCAGTTTTCTGAGTCATCTGCCGGGACATCGGGTTCATCTACGGACGATTACGAGGTGAACGCTATTTTGGGGTGCAAGGTGGTTCGTGGCAAAAAATTTAATTTGGTGGACTGGAAGGGTTACGGTCCTGAGGATAGGTCCTGGGAGCCTGCTGAGCACATTCGGGCTCTGCAGCTCATTGCTACCTTCGAACGTAGCGAGGCCCTAGGAGGGGGGGTAATGTTAGGGGTCGAGTTCCCGCCTCTGCACAGGGGGACTCTCAGTCCATCTCCGCTGCAGTCTCCCATTCTTCTCCTGCCGCAGTGGAGCCTGCTCAGCGGAGACGTCGGTCCCAGCATCTTCGGGCTCCGCAGCTCATTGCTGCCTTCAAATGTAGCGAGGCCCAAGGAGGGGGAGTAATGATAGGGGTCGAGTTCCCGCCTCTGCACAGGGGGACTCTCGGTCCATCTCCGCTGCAGTCTCCCATTCTTCTCCTGCCGCAGTGGAGCCTGCTCAGCGGAGACGTCGGTCCCAGCATCTTGCTCAGTCTGACTCTGTACAAAGAGTTACTGCTGCTTTCCCTGCTTCTGCCATTGAAGTCAGTGCTGGGCAGCAGCGAGCAGACGCTTCTGGGACTAAGTCCTGCTTTTCTCGTTCTGAGCATGCCCAGAGTAAGATCTCTCAGTGAAGATCGAGGGTCACATGATCAGATACTGCAGCTTAGGCCATTGGTCCTTCAGGAAGGTCCTGTAGGTGCTCACGCTCTGTGGCAGCCTCTCATTGGTCCTTGCAGGAAGGTCCTGTACGTGCTGCAACTATTTAAGGCTCGCATGGCCGCACGGCCATGCGCTAGTATTGTTCTAAGTTATGTACTTTGCGCCAGTATGGTCATGTATGATTGTGTTCAGGGACCCGGCTGAAATAAGCCCCTAGAACGCTGGCACCTCCGGCTAGGAGTTTTGTGTGCATGCATGACCACTAAACTAAGGAGAAATGGTGCACTCTAGCTGTATGCTTTTAGTACGTACGGGTGCGGTGCCTAGTCCAATAATAGATATGACCATAGCAAAAAAGAAAAAAGATTGGACTAAAGTAGGCTCGCACAACCTCATTATATGCAAAAATATGAAAAACATTTATTGGAACACCACAGCAAAACAATATAAAAACATTTAAAAATGCACATATAGGTACACATCACCCCAATTAAACTCAGTATGTCAAATAACAATACACTGATAAGCTCAGCTGAACCAACATGTATATACCAATGATAATTAAACAGCACCAGAGTTATTTTATACAAAGGTATATTTTATTAAATACAAATACTAAAAGTTACCACACAGGATAACGGTAGCAGAAAAATAACACAATATATATAATAATAAATACGTTATTATGGACTAGTACCAAAGTGTGATGTGATCCCAAATGGTGTGCTGAAATACGCACAGCGGTCACAGGCCCTATGTAGCAGCAATCAATCCTATAAATTGAAGGTGTCCATTGTAATTGAAACACCACAGAAGACAGGCCCACATTTGTAAGTGGAAGGGAGGGGGGGCAGGAAAAGAAAAAACCTCCCACAGCCAGTGGAACTACACTTGTAAATAGTCTGTCACATATCCATGTCAAGCAATTGTTGCTGCTAAAAGGTAAAAAAGTAAACGGTTAGTTACCCATGAGATGTGTTGAATGATGAGGGACCGGACCGCTTTCCCCGACGCGCGTTTCGCGAGGATAAACCTCGCTTCCTCAAGGGGGCGTGGTCTCAGATGTCTAAATGTCCATCTTAAATGCACGGCCGTTCCGGTCACCTGACCGGGAAATGGCCAATTGCATTGCTTATCCTTGCGCCTGCGCAGACGCTAAGACCGGCTCAGCAGGCGCGATCCCGCACTCCCAATGCGCATGTCCGATATGGCGGCAGGCGCCTAGCCGCACAACATCAGGCATGAATCATCATTCAACACAGGGGAAGTGGGTTTGCGTGGTGAGCCACCAATGTTATATACTATAAGCCTAATTACCTAAAATGCCAGCCGCTGGGTCTCGTTGGAGCAGAGAAGCGTGGACCGCAACGCAACCGCCGACCGGAAGTGGAGGGGAGCTGGGCGGAAGTCAAAGGGATCTCCATGGAGAGGAAGCTGTGCATGCGCACACACGGCTCTGATAATGAGCCATGTTGCGCAAGCGCTGGAACAAAGGAACAGATCAGATGGAAACGATGGAAAAAGATAAAATGACACCCAGTGCAGCCGCCGCAAAGGATAAAGCAGAGGATAGTACAGGATGAGGACTCCAAAAGAAGCGGAGAACCCAGGGGCAACCTATGGAGTACGGGAAAAAGATGTATAATTACTGCAACAACATAAATATGCACAAATAAACATACTAACCAAATAACCTTATGTACATATATGAATACAAAAACAGGGGAGACAATGTGGAAAACCCCCGGTGTATTGCGAGACTAGTCACATAACAATACATTTCCCCTTTATCTATCTATATATACACTTTCATTTAAAGTGCCAGATTCCCAACAAGGCACTAGTCCCACTAATAAGGGTGCATATTTAGTTCACTTCTTGTATGTCAAAAAATTGTACATAAAAGTGTCCACAAGAATCAAGTCCAAAAAATCCATTGTTGATAGAGTAAATAAATATCTCCATTCTCTGTTTCGTGGATCTTGCTTGAGAACAAATCTTAGTAAAGACATATCCCGTAGTCGCATTCTTTCCAATGAGCCCATAGATGTCGAGAAATGCTGAGCCCCCCCCAGTTACTAGGGAAGGTCAAAGAAAACCATAATATCCGAAGGTCATGTACAGGAGAGCGTGTAATTCCCCACGTATGGAGATGCAGATCCAAAAAGGCTGATGTATCTGCCAGAGGAAGCTGAAGAGAGAGAACAAAAATACATAGCATTAGTGCGACCTACGTGAGGCCCAAGATGTAATTGTAGAGGTTCAATTGCCCAGAAACCCTGTGAAGAGGAGTTCTTCATTGAGGCCTGACGGGGACACAAATTGTAGCTCAAAGATCCATCTAGACTCCATTTGTAAAAGGAGTTAACGACTGTCTCCTCCTCTCTCATTGGGGGCAAGTTTCTGTAAGCCCACCAACCTGAGGTTAGCAGAAGAACCCCGATGTTGATTTAGAAAATGCTCAGCCACTGGAGTAAGTATTCTGCCCTTCTTAAGATCTGAGGTTGCTAGATGTATCGTGGAGATGTGCTTTTGAGCACGTTTCCGCAACTCCTGCGAGGTTTGCCACACATACACCCTTTTACACGGGCAAATAAGTGCATAAACTACATCTCTGGACCGACAATTGATGTATGCTTTTAGAGGATGTTTACTCGACAGTGTAGGATGGACAAAGAGATCACGAGTTGGAACCATGTGGGGGCAGACATTACAATCTCCACATGGGAATGAACCCCTTAAAATGATACCTCTATTCAGCCTCACCGTAGACCTTTTAAAGTGGCTCCTCGTGAGTATGTCCCTCAAATTTGGTGCCCGTCTAGCTGTTATAGACGGTCTATCGCTCGTAACTTCCATGGTCTGATAATCTGCTCTCAAAATGGGCCAATGCTTTGAAAATATGTCACTGACCTGCTTCCAACTGTTGTTAAAGTCGGTGATGAATCTGGTCTGCGTCTCCCGACGTTGTCTTCCAGATGATAACAAGGACTTCTGGTCCTGTCTTCTCGCTCTTTGATAGGCTGTAGAGATGACGCGTCGGGGGTAACCCCTTTGCTTGAGCTGGAGAAATCCAGAAGCGCATTAGTCGCTGTTGGTTTGCGAAATAGATTCGTCGCCAGGCCATTCTCATAAGGGAAGATTTTTAAGTCCAAAAATGTGATTTCTCTGTCAGAGATGGTATAAGTAAGAAAGATATTAAAAGGGTTAGAATTTAGGACCTTAAAAAATTCTATACATTCCCCCTCTGTACCTTTCCAGAGAATGAAGACGTCGTCTATAAAGCGAAACCAGGCGTGTACGTGGGCCGCGAAGGAGGGTAAAGGATAGACAAATTTCTCCTCCCACCAGCCTAAAAAGGTGTTGGCATAGGCTGGCGCACACTTCGCGCCCATCGCCACGCCTGATCGCTGCAAATAATAGACTCTGTCATATTTTTGCATATAATGAGGTTGTGCGAGCCTACTTTAGTCCAATCTTTTTTCTTTTTTACATGCATGACCACTGACTGCTCTCGTTTGGGTAGTTAGCCTGTGCCACTGTGAGGTCTAACAGGGCGCAGTGCTTTGAGTTCACGGCTACTCTGTGAAGTAACAGAGTTAGCTCATACCGCCATATTGTTCCGCCATTTGCTAGCAGCAGGTTCGCCTGCACGGTGGACCCCGGGCTGCGAACGCATCTATTATAATCAAATCTCTATATTCATTTGGTGCGTTCCGCTAGCCCTAACAAATATTGATTGCAGCTACAGTGCCTTGCGAAAGTATTCGGCCCCCTGGAACTTTTCAACCTTTTCCCACATATCATGCTTCAAACATAAAGATACCAAATGTAAATTTTTGGTGAAGAATCAACAACAATTGGAACACAATTGTGAAGTTGAACGAAATTTATTGGTTATTTAAAATTTTTGTGGAAGTTCAAAAACTGAAAAGTGGGGCGTGCAATATTATTTGGCCCCTTTAAATTAATACTTTGTTGCGATTACAGCTGCATGTCACTTGGGGTATGTCTCTATCAGTTTTGTACATCGAGAGACTGAAATTCTTGCCCATTCTTCCTTGGCATACAGCTCGAGCTCAGTGAGGTTTGATGGAGATCGTTTGTGAACAGCAGTTTTCAGCTCTTTCCACAGATTCTCGATTGGATTGAGGTCTGGACTCTGACTTGGCCATTCTAACACCTGGATACGTTTATTTGTGAACCATTCCATTGTAGATTTTGCTTTATGTTTGGGATCATTGTCTTGTTGGAAGACAAATCTCTATCCCAGTCTCAGGTCCTTTGCAGACTCCAACAGGTTTTCTTCAAGAATGGTCCTGTATTTGGCTCCATCCATCTTCCCATCAATTTTAACCATCTTCCTTGTCCCTGCTGGAGAAAAGCAGGCCCAAACCATGATGCTGCCACCACCATGTTTGACAGTGTGGATGGTGTGTTCAGGGTGATGAGCTGTATTGCCTTTACGCCAAACATATCATTTGGCATTGTTGCCAAAAAGTTCGATTTTGGTTTCATCTGACCAGAGCACCTTCTTCCACATATTTGGTGTGTCTCCCAGGTGGCTTGTTGCAAACTTTAAACGATACTTTTTATGGACATCTTTGAGAAATGTTTTTCTTCTTGCCACTTTTCCATAAAGGCCAGATTTGTGCAATGTATGACTGATTGTTGTCCTATGGACAGACTGTCCTACCTCAGCTGTAGATCTCTGCAGTTCATCCAGAGTGATCATGGGCCTCTTGGCTGCATCTCTGACCAGTCTTCTTCTTGTTTGAGATGAAAGTTTAGAGGGACGGCCGGGTCTTTGTAGATTTTTAGTGGTATGATACTCCTTCCATTTCAATATGATCGCTTTCATAGTGCTCCTTGGGAGGTTTAAAGTTTTGGAAATCATTTTGTATCCAAATCCGGCTTTAAACTTCTCCACAACAGTATCACGGACCTGCCTGTTGTGTTCCTTGGTCTTCATGATGCTCTCTGTGCTTCAAACAGAACCCTGAGACTATCACAGAGCAGGTGCATTTATACGGAGACTTGATTACACACAGGTGGATTATATTTATTATCATTAGGCATTTAGGACAACATTGGATCATTCAGAGATCCACAATGAACTTCTGCAGTGAGTTTGCTGCACTGAAAGTAAAGGGGCCGAATAATATTGCACGCCCCACTTTTCAGTTTTTTAATTTCCACAAAAATTTAAAATAACCAATAAATTTTGTTCAACTTCACAATTGTGTTCCACTTGTTGATTCTTCACCCAAAATTTACATTTGGTATCTTTATGTGTGAAGCATGATATGTGGGAAAAGGCTGAAAAGTTCCAGGGGGCCGAATACTTTCGCAAGGCACTGTATATGTTGTACTTATAGGTAGCATTAACTGTTTTGGCTAGTGCTGGTCTATTACATCGACCAGACGATTTGGTTTTACAACACTGATTATAACCGTTGTCAGAAATTGACATATAACTGATGTAACTATTATTTTTCAATACTGAAAAAACAATGATTCATATATTTCTGCAGTCTTAATCACGCCCTTCAGTTTCGGAGACAAAAGCTTTTTCCAGTCTCTGTCTGGTTTGCCAAAAACAGAATCCAATATGTTATAAATGAAACCACACATGGGTGCTTTTGTATATACAATTTTGATGTGTTAAAATAAATGTATGCAAATGGTCAAAACTGAGTTTAAGAACAGGCCAGGTGTTCGAAACGCATCCAGTTTACTCTATTTTTTGCGCCTTCCATACCCCAACTATACGTATATAGTCGTCACAACAACTGACTTTATTTTAATAATTCTAATAAAGATGCCAAACTTTTTATTATCGAAGCTGGATTGCTTTTTTCATGTGCACTTCGCTTCTACGTCAGGCAGGAACGTGATTCTGTGCTTCGTCCCGTGAGATCCAATGTGAGACTACTAGGGGTGACCGGAAAATTTTCCTACTTTTGCTTATGTCTCAAACACACATAACCAAAAACAGCTTTACGGCAAACAAATTTCCTCCATTCCCTTCGATGTAAAGCTACAATTAGTCATAACACTATTATCGGTCGATTTCCCCAATACTGTCTGCAAATTGAGTAGTGACACATCAGGTAACAACCTTGCAATGCCACATCAAACTCACCTAGAAAGGTAACTATCACGTCCTATGATTTCTCTCTCAAACAACCCCAGAACCTCCATAAAAAATAAATATAAAATAAAAGAACACTTACCAGTCTAAGCTTTCCCCAACTAATGTCTCAGGATTAAAGAAAGGTGCGGCACCCACCTGGCCATCCTTGGACAGTTGACCCAGCAACGGCCTTTCCAATAGATCCAGACATCCATAAGCTAGTTCCACAATCACTCAGATATCCAAGGCACAGGACAAAGCTTACCGTCTGTAGAGCAAAGACAGAGGCCTTATCATCTTTGACCTGTGGACACCAACTCCATTGCTGCTTCTGAAAATAAAGGGAAGTAATCATTTGGAACTTCTGTCACTCAGGGATGGGGATTAGTGAATTCTGGCCAGTGGACACCTTGATGAAGACCAAGATGGCCATTCACCCTGAACTTCCTACTCACAAGCTCCGCACTTCTGGTACTTTATTCCTCCTCCCTGGTACCACTGTCCTGCTTGCTAATCCTCCCTTATGCTTAGACCATCAGTAGGACTATAACAGCCTCACTTCTTTGCCAATGAGCTGTCATCTGAGAAACTCCAGTTGCCTCTGACTCCAACAGTACAGATGAATTTCTCCTGGCAATAGATGCTGGAGAGTTCCAGGCTGAGGCTCCAACACTCTTGCTGCAATGTATGATAAGGGCAAAGGCTGTGGTTGCCTAGTTCTTGCCCAAAAACTTGCATCTCGTGAAGAAGATTCAAGATCAGGAGACGTCCCCAAAAGATGTTGTCCAGAGCCATGCAAGAAGGCAACTTCCTGGGCTCGAAGCAATAAGATTTTAAGAGTCTCAGGTATCTTGACTCACGTTAAATAAAAGCCCTCCCTTGGTTAAAGGGTTGTACCGTGTATATAAGCTATCCCTTATCAATTGAGCATAACTTATTGATAGCTGGGCATCCAACTCTTGGAACACCCATCAATCTTGAGAACAGTGTTCTGAAAATGGAGTGGAAATCGATTATTCTCACCTCTACTCCATTCATTTTTATTGGACTGCTGGAAATTGCAGAGTACAGTAATTTGCTGCCTCCAGCAGTCCCATAGATCATGGAGCTGAAATGCAAATGCTCGACTTTCTCTGCATCCAGAGATGACTGAAGAGTCCCATTCTTGGTATTGGTTGGGTTGCAATGGACGAGCCCCCAAGGATCAATAATTTGTCACCCATCCTGTATGAATAGGGGCTGATCTGCAGTACCCAGGAGCGGCCAGTAAACACTTTATGGAGCTGTGTTGTCCTGACAGTACTTTTTGTACATCCGGCCGCTGTCGGAGTTGGTAACAGCTGATCGGTGATGGTGCCGGGTGTTGATATCACTGATATGATATTAATAACCCATCTTTCAGATAGGTTATTAATATCACAGCAATAGATAACCCCTTTAAAAAAATCCAACAAAGCTGCACCAAATTTGTACTGTGTGAATTAACTGTAACAGCTCATCCATACCAAGTACAGATGAGTTCGGACATTTGGCACAACGCTACTCAGCTGACTTTTGCTGGAGTGTAGCCTGTACATGACTGTGCCTCTTGAGATTTTGTGTTCTTTATTCTTGCCACATTCTTGTAAATTCTGAATTTGATAGGCTCTAACACTAGCAGTCAAGTTAATAATAGAACAGAAACCTTGAAATGTACTGACTGTCGATATGGTACTGAATTTCAATAATCTAATAATTCAAATATTTCCATAAAATTCATTGGCCCAAATTGAAAACTTTCTGTTAATGGGATTTATCCAACATTGTAAATTATCACCTATTTACAGGATGGGTGATAGTTTGCGGATCGGTTCTGCAACTGATCTAAGACTAACAACCTCCATAATCTGAACCTCACATCTCTGTCTCCAAGACTTCTCTCATGCTGCACCAGTGTTCTGGGATGCACTACCACAAACGATCCTGCTAATACTTAGCTCCCATGTTTTTAATCGTGCTTTAAAAACACATCTCTTTAGACAAGTGTAAGGGGTTACAAAAGACGGTATTATTCCCCACTCGTCCCGGCAAATTGATGATTCTTGTTTTACTGTGTAAATACTGTTGTATACTGCATACTGTAAGACGTGCATTATGTTGTAGCTTAGGGAGAGCACAGTTAGTAGTTAGGACACTAGATTGGGCACAATAGTGTATATAGTTAACTAATAAGAGGAGTCAACTGTGGATAAGCTAGGAAGATTTCCTGATTGAGGGGAGTAGGGCCAGGGAGCCCAGACAGCCCAGAAGGCCCAGGGAGCCCAAGGCATCCTATGGGGCTTTAGAGCCTGGGGAAAGCGCAGTGACTCTGCAACATTCAAGTTAAGAGCCCAGTTGGTCCAGGGCCGGATAGTGGCCGGAGGTTACAGTTGGAACAGGATCGCAGGTCGCTCCAAGATGTGGCAGCTTACTACATGTCTGTGGCAGCCCTTATGTCTGTTGCGAAGCAGACAGGGGAACTCCTAAAGGAAGTAAAGCTGGACAGGGAGGACGCTGCAGTACCGGACGAGACGGTACATCCTGGGGACACCCTGGAAGGAATGAGGGAAGACACAGGGAAAGCAAAGGATGCATACTGTGTGGAACCTTATGACATGGCTGTAACTCAAATGAAATGACTTACTGCGTACTGAAGCAAGTAAATTCTTTATTGTTGAGTTGGACCTGGACTACAGAAGGTGTAGCAGAAGGTACGCTGCAAAGGGGACATTGTATTCATATGACGGGGACAAGGGCACGATTGAGGAATATATGTCAGCCACGACTACGGCCTTGCTACCCCTCACACAGGCCTATCACCTCAACTCACCAACCTAACTCATCCGTTCCTTCCTTTTAAATCATAACCTACTCCCTCCTATTCATCGGTCTCCACATCCTCCAGGCACCCAATAGTACAAGGTAACTGCACCTAGATACAGGTCCTTCTCAAAAAATTAGCATATAGTGTTAAATTTCATTATTTACCATAATGTAATGATTACAATTAAACTTTCATATATTATAGATTCATTATCCACCAACTGAAATTTGTCAGGTCTTTTATTGTTTTAATACTGATGATTTTGGCCTACAACTCCTGATAACCCAAAAAACCTGTCTCAATAAATTAGCATATCAAGAAAAGGTTCTCTAAATGACCTATTACCCTAATCTTCTGAATCAACTAATTAACTCTAAACACATGCAAAAGATACCTGAGGCTTTTAAAAACTCCCTGCCTGGTTCATTACTCAAAACCCCCATCATGGGTAACACTAGCGACCTGACAGATGTCAAGAAGGCCATCATTGACACCCTCAAGCAAGAGGGTAAGACCCAGAAAGAAATTTCTCAACAAATAGGCTGTTCCCAGAGTGCTGTATCAAGGCACCTCAATGGTAAGTCTGTTGGAAGGAAACAATGTGGCAGAAAACGCTGTACAACGAGAAGAGGTGACCGGACCCTGAGGAAGATTGTGGAGAAGGACCGATTCCAGACCTTGGGGAACCTGAGGAAGCAGTGGACTGAGTCTGGTGTGGAAAGGCGTGTGCAGGAAATGGGCTACAGGTGCCGCATTCCCCAGGTAAAGCCACTTTTGAACCATAAACAGCGGCAGAAGCGCCTGACCTGGGCTACAGAGAAGCAGCACTGGACTGTTGCTAAGTGGTCCCAAGTACTTTTTTCTGATGAAAGCAAATTTTGCATGTCATTCGGAAATCAAGGTGCCAGAGTCTGGAGGAAGACTGGGGAGAAGGAAATGCCAAAATGCCTGAAGTCCAGTGTCAAGTACCCACAGTCAGTGATGGTGTGGGGTGCCATGTCAGCTGCTGGTGTTGGACCACTGTGTTTCATCAAGGGCAGGGTCAATGCAGCTAGCTATCAGGAGATTTTGGAGCACTTCATGCTTCCATCGGCTGAAATGCTTTATGGAGATGAAGATTTCATTTTTCAGCACGACCTGGCACCTGCTCACAGTGCCAAAACCACTGGTAAATGGTTTACTGACCATGGTATTACTGTGCTCAATTGGCCTGCCAACTCTCCTGACCTGAACCCCATAGAGAATCTGTGGGATATTGTGAAGAGAAAGTTGAGAGACGCAAGACCCAACACTCTGGATGAGCTTAAGGCCGCTATTGAAGCATCCTGGGCCTCCATAACATCTCAGCAGTGTCACAGGCTGATTGCCTCCATGCCACGCCGCATTGAAGCAGTCATTTCTGCCAAAGGATTCCCGACAAAGTATTGAGTGCATAACTGAACATTATTATTTGATGGTTTTTTTGTTTGTTATTAAAAAACACTTTTATTTGATTGGACGGGTGAAATATGCTAATTTATTGAGACAGGTTTTTTGGGTTATCAGGAGTTGTAGGCCAAAATCATCAGTATTAAAACAATAAAAGACCTGACAAATTTCAGTTGGTGGATAATGAATCTATAATATATGAAAGTTTAATTGTAATCATTACATTATGGTAAATAATGAAATTTAACACTATATGCTAATTTTTTGAGAAGGACCTGTATATCCTGGCCAATGACCGGATCATGCAGCTTTATATGAAAACCCTTATTAATTATAATGATGGCGGACCGTATATAACAAGCACGTTCTACCTATTGTGTCCCCCCTATTTCCTTATAGATTGTAAGCTTACGGGCAGAATCCTCACTCCTCCTGTAACTGGTGAACTACGTGTTACTCTGTATTATTTTTATTGTGTGTACATGTCCCCGCTTCATTATAAAGTGCTGCAGAATATGTTGGCGTTATATAAGTGAAATTATTATTATTAATTATTATTATCTCTGAGAGATCCTGAAAATGGCTCTCTGAAATGCCCCATCAGTATGGAGCAGTGGCTGTGCACACCAGTCTCCACTTATTGTCTATCGGATTGTCAGAGAAAGCCAAGCACTGTATTCAGGTACAGTAGTCCCATAGACAAAGTTCATTCGGCCCTCTCGCTGTTCCACTCCGGGTCTGCACCGACAATATGTCTGCCCCTGTATAGGCTTTGTGGTGCTCGTACTGCATAAAGGTGGACTGTGTGAATTCTCATACTGTATATAGGGAAGCTGTGTGGGGGCTCACACTATAAATAGGGAAGCTGTGTAGAGGCTCACACTGTATATTGGGGATATGTGGGGGATTATACTGTATATAGGGAGGCTGTGTGGAAGCTCATACTGTATATAGGGAAGCTGTGTATGGGGGCTCATACTGTATATAGGCAGGCTATGTGGGGCTCATACTATATATGGGCTATGTGAGGGCTCATACTGTATATAGGGGACTGTTGTGGGTTCATACTGTATATAGATGGTAATGGGAGGGCTCATGCTATATATAGGGGGCTTTGTGGGGGCTCATACTGTATATAGGGAGGCTGTGTGGGGCTCATACTGTATATAGGGAAGCTGTGTATAGGGGTTCATACTGTATATAGGCAGGCTGTTTGGGGCTCATGCTATATATGGGCTATGTGAGGGCTCATACTGTATATAGGGGGCTGTTGCGGGTTTATACTGTATATAGAGGGTAATGGGAGGGCTCATGCTGTATATAGGGGGCTTTGTGGGGGCTCATACTGTATATAGGGAGGCTGCATGGGGGCTCATACTATAAATAGGGAAGCTGTGTGTAGAGGCTCACACTGTATATTGGGGATATGTGGGGGATTATACTGTATATAGGGAGGCTGTGTGGAAGCTCATACTGTATATAGGGAAGCTGTGTATGGGGGCTCATACTGTATATAGGCAGGCTGTGTGGGGCTCATACTATATATGGGCTATGTGAGGGCTCATACTGCATATAGGGGGCTGTTGCGGGTTCATACTGTATATAGATGGTAATGGGAGGGCTCATGCTGTATATAGGGGGCTTTGTGGGGGCTCATACTGCATATAAGGAGGCTGGGTGGGGCTCATACTGTATATAGGGAGCAATGCGGGGGCTCATACTGTATATAGGCAGGCTGAGTGGGGCTCATAGAGTATATAAAATGTATACATAGAATGTAAGGGTACCGTCTCACAGTGGCACTTTGGTCGCTACGACGGTACGATCCGTGACGTTCCAGCGATATCCATACGATATCGCTGTGTCTGACACGCAGCAGCGATCAGGGACCCCGCTGAGAATCGTACATCGTAGCAGATCGTTTGGAACTTTGTTTCGTCGCTGGATCTCCCGCTGTCATCGCTGGATCGGTGTGTGTGACACGCTTGTAACCAGGGTAAACATCGGGTTACTAAGCGCAGGGCCGCGCTTAGTAACCCGATGTTTACCCTGGTTACCATCGTAAATGTAAAAAAAAAAAAAACAGTACATACTCACATTCCGGTGTCCGTCAGGTCCCTCGCCGTCTGCTTCCCGCACTGACTGTGAGTGCCGGCCGGAAAGCAGGGCACAGCGGTGACGTCACTGCTGTGCTTTGCTTTTACTTTACGGCCGGCACTCACAGTCAGTGTGGGAAGCAGACGGCGAGGGACCTGACGGACACCGGAATGTGAGTATGTACTGGTTTTTTTTTTTTTACATTTACGATGGTAACCAGGGTAAACATCGGGTTACTAAGCGCGGCCCTGCGCTTAGTAACCCGATGTTTACCCTGGTTACCCGGGGACTTCGGCATCGTTGGTCGCTGGAGAGCTGTCTGTGTGACAGCTCCCCAGCGACCACACAACGACTTACCAACGATCACGGCCAGGTCGTATCGCTGGTCGTGATCGTTGGTAAATCGTTTAGTGTAACGGTACCCTAAGTCCGCAAGGACAGGGTCCTCTCCCCTCTGTACCAGTCTGTCATCGTAAATTAATTTACTGTAAATGATATCTATAACTCTGTATGTAACCCCTTTCTCATATACAGTACAATGGAACTAATAGTGCTATATAAATTAATAATAATACCGATAATAATAATATAGGGGCTATGCGGGGATCATACTGTATATAGGGGGGCTGGTGTGGGCTCATATGGTAAATGAGGCAAGTGTCAGTATAACTCTGCTCAATATTAAGTGATACAATTAATATTAATATAAAATAATTATAATATGATAATATTAATATTGAACAGAATTAATTTCAGCCTAGGGGTTCGGCCTCCACAACAGTCACGGTCTCTTATGTGGCCCCTCAGGAAAATGAATTGCCCACTCCTGCTCTATGCTATGGCCAGATGGCGGGGCTGGCCAAATGATGCGTCTAAAACTCTGCCCTTCCATCACTCTGACCGATTTCTGTACAATTTTGTCTGCCTGGCTGCCGCACTGTCTGGCAAAACCTTCATTTTTTTGCATCATTCCCACATATTTATGTTCACTTTATATAGTGGTTTATTTCTACATAATGCTAAAAACTTTTCTTCTCTTTTTGAGATTATATTTTCTAACATTTTCAACTTTATCCCTTATTTTTGCTCTGTCTGCTAGATCCATCACAGAAGTAGACTTGTCCCACCTCCGCCTTTCCAGAGGATACAGTGACCAGGACATAGAGAAAGGCAGGGCCCGCCGGCTCCCTGCAGGGGTTAAATCATTACCAGAGGAAGTTTAACATTCCTTCCATATCAACACCAGATCTCCTGGGTCAGACTGGTTCCCATGCCTCCAGACTGGACCTCTTAACCCTTAATATGTTTAGATATTCACTGTTGGTTTAGAATTTAACATGGTAAACTTTTTCTGATAAATTATTAAAGTTTTTTTTCCCGTATTTTTCAAAGTCTCATATATCATTGAAGGGGAACTTCCAAATATTTGGGTTTGCAATGTAGAAACCTAAGAAAACTAGGGACCTACATGTAAGAAGATTAATAGACATTACACTGACCTCAAAATGGCAATTAAATTCACATCATTACTGATTATTATTACTAGGTTCGCTTTTCAACTAACATTAAACTGAGCGCTGATCAATTTAATGAGGCAGTGTGGGACCTGGGGAGGGCAAGTAACAGATGATTTTATTATTTTGAATACAGGGACAACGATTTAGTACAGAAAGTGGAAAAGGTAATCTCTCTTTTGAAGGCTTTGGACACTGAGCATTGAAAAAAATATTTTTTTCACTTTAGTTAATAAAATGAATAAAAGTTTCAGCTTAACTCCTTCATTCATTTTCACACCCACTGACAAGCAGTTTGCAGCCTAGTTTCACATTTTTCTCTTACGGGAGTGTCTCTCTCAGAAATATAGGTTGGATGTGAGGTCTGTGTGTATCCAGGGAGCTGATGCATACCGTACATTTTCATGTCTGCCCTCCTTATCTGTAGCCTGCTTTCTTTCCCTTCTTGATACTGTACATTTTCTCTGCTCTTCGGAACTGTGTGTGTACAACTGTTCCTATTCGTAACACTGAGAAAATGGATGGGATGAAGAGAGAGCAGTCAGAACCAGGGACAGGAGTTTGGATGGATTTGTTACATTTTTGTAAATCAATCAGCTAGCTTGATTCAACTTGCATTTAGGAAACAAGTGAAAAATGGGAAAAAAAAAAATCAGTGTACACAGCGTCTATATTTAATTACTGGAGGGCAATTAGTAAATTCATAGCAAGAATTTGTTAAAATTACCCCTCGACAGTGCCACATCAGACATTTTACTCAGTGCATGACTATTCTAGGTTGACAGCCTATTTTAAAGCATAAAACATAACTTAAAAGAAAACGGGATGATTAAAAAACAAAGTCATGATTGGCTATAACAGTCACCACAGATAAAAAAAAAATGGAGCCCAGGATAGTACATCAATGAATAATTATAAATAGGATGGGAAACAAGTATGCATATAATATATAATAATAACCATATAAAGAGAATCATATTATTAACATGCAAAAACAGCATCATCTGAGTGTCTGGGGGTCTATTGAGCGGTCAGTGATGGTCTCAGGACCTGGGCTCCACTATTTTGCAGGCAATTAAAGTGCCTGCCTAATATGATAAAGTCATAGTCAAAGTTTAGTTACTCTTAAAGTATCTTTATTCAATAAACGCTTCATATTTAAGGTTATAACAATGCTACGTCTTATTATTTGTTCATTATACCGCAATGATTTGTCAATTGTGCAGTGTCTGTCGGTGCTATGTCATGTTGGAGTGAATCATGCTTCCAATCAACCATAATTATGGCTATGTTGAATTTATTAGGCCACATCTGGTGTCTTGGTGGTATTTTTATCAACTGGTTATTCCCTTATATGTAGAACAGTGGCTGCTTCACGCAATGCCCAGGCCTCACGAATGACATAACATGAGGATAAAGACACTACCCAGACAGGGACAGTGCCAGCCGACCCTCAGACTCAACACATCCTATATAAACACCATACAGGTAACGCACATATATAAGATGCCGAGAACAGTGACAGTAACACCGCGCTCATCGGCACTACACAGGCCCTAGGTTATGGCAGGCTTACTTAAATCTCCAGGAAACATGTAGAAGTGTTACCGTACATGACGCTGTCGGAGGGAGCGTACATTTCTGCGCTCTGTTAGCAATAACTGTAAACTGCGTATTTTCAGTGATGCATTTTGCATCGGCTTCTGTAAGAATTGCAACCGACCTGACCTGGGTAGCCCTACGGTCAAATCATTGTATCGATCATCCAACGCAGAGAAAAGGGTTGTTTTTAGGAGTTTTTGGCTTGGGGGTCAGATTTGTTCCAAAATGATTCTTAAGGACAGCTCCAAAAACTATTCCTATTCATGTTTTAGGAAGTTTGTGAGTGTCTTTTTTTTCCCCTGGAAGAGGTTTCGGTGGAAGAAAAAAAAAGGTGCAAGTCACTTCTTGGAAGCAAATTCTGATGGAATACGATCAAGCCTAAGCAGTGTAAAGTCAAAGGAGATGTTTCAGGAGAAAAAATCTTCCAAAACCGTATGTCCAATATGACCCCCATCCAGTGACCGTATAGAGGTAGATACCAGTCTTGCCAATCATATAAGTGATTATTCTTCTGATATATACAACATAGTGACTTCTAGCCCACGTTCGTTCTGATTGAGGTTATTCACTTTTCTCGTCTTTTCCATCTGGTCCAGACCGACGTGACGACATCTTCCAGCCACGTCTCGTCTGGAGACTTTATAAGAAAGACACATTTGACTTCTCACATTTCCAGCCCTCTATTTATTCCCAAAACACAAAAACTCCCCATCCTGCCTGCACCAGTGGCATGGACCAGTGAGCCCAATACGACAAAAACTGTGTCATTACTATGCTTACTCACCCCACCAAAAAAATAAAATGCTACACAGACAGTGTACCAGTTAGAGAGTGCCTCTAATATTAAAGTGTCCAATAGAAAGTATTAATGCTCCCACTGTGCAACTTAGAAAGTAATAAGGCCCCGTATGCTCCTTTGATGGATATAATATCCTAAGTGACCCCTTCAAGCAATAATGACCCCTGAATGACTCTTAAATTATCAATGCTCCCTAAAAAAAATAATATCCCAAGTTTCACCTTAAAAAGTAATAATGCCCCGAGTGCCTCAATAAAAAGTAATAATGCCCCTATTTAAAAAAAAGTCCTCTGAGAACCCCCACAGCTCCCTATATATATTATAAGTGCCCTCAGCTCACATTATATATAAAGTATGATGTCATCAAAGCTCCCTATTTACAGCATGATGGCACGACAACCCTTATGTACAATGTATATGTTCCCTACAGCTCGCCATATACAGTATGAGAGCCCACTGCTCCCTATATACAGTATGATGGCCGCCACAGCAACCTGTAAACAGAATGCTGCCGACAGAGCTGCCATAAACAGTATTATGGCCCTACAGCTCCATATAAACAGTATGATGGCCCCACATATCTCTATGTATAGTATGGAACCCCTACCGCTCCCATATATGCAGTATAATGCCCTCACAGCCCTGTATATACAGTTTGATGACCCTATAGGCCCCTATATACATTTTGAGGCCCCCACAGCTCCCTATATGCAGTAAATGATAGCCCTATAACCCACTTTATATATGTTGAGACCACACAGATCCCTATGTAGTATGATAGGCCCCACATCTCCCATACATACAGTATGATGGCCCTCACAGCCCAGTAATAAAAAAAAACCAATAAAGATTACTCTCACCCAATCCGGATTCCTGCAGCTTCTGTCTCCTCTTCTAAGTTCCTCTGTTGTCTGGCCAGTTCAGGGCTGGAGACCTGGATCTTTGACGCTAGCGATGCCCATGCTTTTACCTATTATAGTCTATGGGACTGTTCACATGTCTGTGAATTTTTGTGGACCGAGTGGTCCTCACCAAATCATGGAGACATGTCCAATATTGATTTGAATGTAGAAAAGCCGCGGAGACACCATCACGTGTTTCTCAACGCAAGCAATGAATAGCCAAGTCTTTCACCAGGAAGGAACAACCACGGGAAGGGCAGCATCCAATAAAGGAAAACCACCTATGCCAAAACATGGTATCCATCCACAGACAGCTGTTTCGGGGTATTTGCCCCTCATCAGTGTGGAGTAGGAAACTGGCTATTAGGAGCAGTGCCTCGTGAAAAGACTATAAACATAAGGGTGAATGACCTCGGGGAGATCAAAAACATCCAACACCGCGGAGACACCATCACGTGTTTCTCAACGCAGTGATCCAGAACACTGCCCCCATCCCTTATGGGAAATATGCAAATGCATGTAGAAAAGCCGCGGAGACACCATCACGTGTTTCTCAACGCAAGCAATGAATAGCCAGGTCTTTCACCGGGAAGGAACAACCACGGGAAGGGCAGCATCCAATAAAGGAAAACCGCCTATGCCAAAACATGGTATCCATCCACAGACAAAGATATTTAGTCTTTTCACCAGGCACTGCTCCTAATAGCCAGTTTCCTACTACACACTGATGAGGGGACCCCGAAACAGCTGTCTGTGGATGGATACCATGTTTTGGCATAGGTGGTTTTCCTTTATTGGATGCTGCCCTTCCCGTGGTTGTTCCTTTCCGGTGAAAGACCTGGCTATTCATTGCTTGCTTTAAGAAACACGTGATCGTGTCTCCGCGGCTTTTCTACATGCATTTGCATATTTCCCATTAGGGATGGGGGCAGTGTTCTGGATCACTGCGTTGAGAAACACGTGATGGTGTCTCCGCGGTGTTGGATGTTTTGATCTTCCCGAGGTCATTCACCCTTATGTTTACAATACTGAGTTGAGTCACGGATCAAACTCACCAATGTAAGTCCATAAATCCGTGAAATAAAAATCGGACACAACTCGGATGCCATCCATGTGCTGCATGTTTTAAGAGAAATATCCTTCAGTTTTTTTTAGAGATGAAAATCTGATGGTAAAAATGGAAAAATTGAACAGACACTGAAGAAAATCTGATCCAAAAATTCTAATGTAAATGGAATCAAAAACACTGATGAACCTTGGACCATTTTGTTTTGTTTGTTTTTTTTGTTTTTTTTAAGTACAAGAAAAATCAAAGATGTCTGAATGAGGCCTTACTGATTGTAAGAATATTTTATCTAAGTTCAGTATGGTATATAGAGGAGTTATACATTTTATGTAAAGACTTATGAAGCCCCTTTAAATGTGGCAGTATTATGAAACTTCATGGTTAAACTGCATCAGACTAAACTACAAGGCTTTGCACATGTTTTCCACTGAGGCCACTAATTGTTCTCTTTTACAAGAACATTCTTTACTTCTAAGTTTCCTCCAGTTTTTCCAGCTGACAGCAGAGGCCATCGTCACTGATATAAGACCTTTATATTTTCTTTAAAGGTTTATACCCATCTCTGCCTTCCATGGCTGATATCAGAATAAACTTCTTTTTTGTCCCGGCCATCAAAAGCATGAATATGAGCTATGTTGCTTTTGTATTTCCCATAGAAATTAATGACACTTTCGTAAACAGCGTAGCAAAGGGAGAGTAATCTTGTCTGTGGTGGCCGGGACCTAGGAGCAATTATTTCCATCTGAGCCACGATGGGAATAATCTTTTAAAGAACATCTAATAATATAGGTTTATATTGCGCTCGACCCCATCCCATCGCACGTCCTCCCCAACCTCACCGCCACTCTTATCCCATCCCTAACCCACCTCTTCAACTTATCACTAACTTCTGGCACCTTCCCTTCAGCTTTCAAACATACCACAATCACGCCTATCCTTAAAAAGCCAACCCTCGATCCAACTGCAATGCCATTCGCTTCCAAACTCCTGGAGCAGCACGTCCACGCTGAACTTTCCTCCCACCTCTCATCTAACTGGCTCTTTGACAATCTACAATCTGGTTTCTGCCCCATCACTCAACTAAGACAGCCCTGACCAAAATTAGTAACGACTTACTTACAGCTAAAGCTAACGGACAATACTCTGTACTCCTCCTTCTAGACCTGTCCTCTGCTTTCGACACAGTTAACCACTTCCTCCTACTACAGATCCTCTCCTCCTTTGGCATCAATGACCTCGCCCTATTATGGATCACCCCTTATACCTTTCCAACCACACATTCAGCGTCTCCCACTCCCACACTACCTCCTCATCCCATCCTCTCTCTGTTGGAGTCCCCCAAGGCTCTGTTCTAGGACCCCTACTCTTCTCAATCAATACACTTGGCCTGAGACAACTCATAAAGTCCCATGGAATCCAGTACCACCTTTATGCTGATGACACTCAGATCTATTCTAAACTCTGCTGCCCGACTAATCCACCTGTCCTCCCGCTATTCCCCGGACTCTCCCCTCTGTCAATCCCTTCACTGGCTCCCCTTTGCCCAGAGACTCCAGTACAAACCCTAACCATGACATACAAAATCATCCACAACCTGTCTCCTCCATACATCTGTGACCTCGTTTCCCGGTACTTACCTGCACGCAACCTCTGATCCTCACAAGATCTCCTTCTCTACTCCCCTCTTATCTCCTCTTCCCACAATCGCATACAAGATTTTTCTCGTGCATCCCCCCTACTCTGGAACTCTCTACCACAACATATCAGACTCTCGCCTACCATCGAAACCTTCAAAAAGAACCTGAAGACCTACCTCTTCCAACAAGCCTACAACCTACAGTAACCACCGACTGACCAAACTGCTACACGACCAGCTCTACCCTCACCTATTGTATCCTCATTCTAAGTAGATTGTGAGCCCTCATGGGCAGAGTCCTCTCTCCTACTGTACCAGTCGTGACTTGTATTGTTTAAGATTATTGTACTTGTTTTTATTATGTATACCCCTCCTCACATGTAAAGTGCCATGGAATAAATGGCGCTATAATAATAAATAATAATAATAAATAATAATCTACCTCTCTGACCCAGACGTCACCTCTCTGCTGTCCAGAATCCCGGAGTGTCTATCAGTTATATCCTCCTCCTTCTCCTCTCGCTTCCTCAAACTCAATGTGGACAAATCTGAACTCACCATCTTTCCTTCATCTCATAGATCTTCCTTACCTGACCTATCTATCGCAATTAAGGACATCACGCTTTCCCCTGTACCGGAAGTCCGCTCCCTCGGAGTAACCCTTGACTCTGCCCTGTCCTTCACACTGCACATCCAAGCTCTTTCCACGTCCTGTCGCCTCCAGCTCAAAAATATCTCCAGAATCTGTCCTTTCCTCAACCGTCAATCTACTAAAATGCTTGTGCATGCCCTCATCATCTCCCGCCTCGACTACTGCAACATCCTTTTCTGCGGCCTCCCTGCTAACACCCTTGCACCTATCCAGTCCATCCTTAATTCTGCTGCCCGACTAATTCATCTCTTTCCTCGCTATTCCTCCGCTTCTCCCCTCTGCAAATATCTTCACTGGCTCCCATTCCCTCAGCATATCCAGTTCAAATTACTAATACTAACCTAAAAAGCCATCCATAACCTGTCTCCTCCATATATCTCTGAACTAATCTCCCAATATCTTCCCTCACGTAATCTCTGGTCCTCCCAAGACCTCCTTCTCTCCTCCACACTTATTTGCTCCTCACCAAATCGCCTCCAAGACTTCTCCCGAATATCCCCCATCCTCTGGAATTCTTTGCCCCCAACTAGTCCGACTATCAACCGCATTCAGATCCTTCAGATGGAACCTGAAAACTCACCTCTTCAGGAAAGCCTACAGCCTGCACTGACCCCCCTGCCTCCTCACCACTACCGGAGCCACCGCCTCACCAACACCAGAGCTTCTGTAATCCCTCAACCTAATGTCTCCTTCCCCACCATCCTATAGAATGTAAGCCCGCAAGGGCAGGGTCCTCGCCCCTCTGTATCAGTCTGTAATTGTTAGTTTGCTTACTGTAAGTGATATCTGTAATTTCTATGCAACCCCTTCTCATGTACAGCACCATGGAATCAACGGTGCTATATAAATAATAATAATAAAGAAGAATATCCAGTTACGAAGATCAGGGTATCATTATTATGGCCGGGTTCAGATGAGTATATGCAAAATCATCCGTTTCTCATCCTCTAAAATATTACATTTTTATATCTGTATTGAGTTCCATATGTCCATTTTTCATATCTTTGTGCCATGAATATCTCCATTTTATCCATCCATATGGCATCTATTCCTTTTTTACTTACTGATAGTAACCCGTATGTGATCTGTTTTTTACTCACCCATTGACTGATAATGTCTGAACCGAACTGATGATCACAGTTGACTATGGGTCCGTGTGAAAAAAATCTTTACTTGAAATATGCCATTGACTTTCTGTCAAAGCTCACCAGGTGAGAAGGTTCCTCTAAGCCCCAGGTCTGGGTGGGCACATGGACCACGGGCACTTGGGCAGCGAGGACTTTGCACATTCATGAATCTCAGGAACCGCAGGGCAGATGAAGTGTAACCCAACAGGGATGGAGCATGTGAAGGGCAGTAGGTACAGAATGTGGAGCACATCAAACATACAGGTATAGTAACCCAATCCCAAGATGCAGGTGTGGCCTTAAATAAGCATAGGGAGATGATGTCATGGATCCATGCTGGACAACCTGCAAACCCTAACATGGAGCACAACAGAGGGCAGTGGACCCAGGGGAGGGAAGCAGAGCTCAGGATACCCAGAACATGTGTGTAACATTTTAATTGAATGATGTCCCGTTTATGCTATCCATTTTGCTTACAGACAGCACAGAGACATTTAATACACTTGCCTGAATGAGCCCTAAGTAGAACAAAACAGTAAGCAACTGCAATTAAAGAAAATTAGGATTTAGATCATCAAACTGCCACCAACCTGTTTTCCAGGACCACAGCAGCTTCATAATAATGTGCTTCTATATGGTCAATCCTGCATAATGTAAAAAAGAGAACTTTAGAAATCTGCATGTGCCAAATTCAAAAATAAATGGGTAGAGGACACCTCCTCTGTGGAGGAAGCTGTGACCATCCGTAAGGAAATGTGCACACAATGGGGGTGAATCACGAAAGCTTTTTTGTAATATTTCAGACGAAAAAAGCTTTGAAAAGTTGCAAGGGAAAACAAGTAGGTGGTAAGGTGCACTTAAATGTTTGAGCACACCAAGTGTCATGGGGTTACCGCACACAGAGGAGTCAGAAGACCGCAGAGTCTGAGTTCTTCTACTTCTGCGCTAAATAGAAGCACTTCATCTTCTTATTAAACAGTGTAAATTTCTTTGGGCAGTGCAGGGTCAATGTGCTCTGTTGAGAGCTCTTGAAGCTAAGCCTCTCAGGTGTGCACTGTTAGCCACTCTCATCCCCTATATAATCTGGGTCCTGACTCACACAAATCATCAGAGTAGCTTATGCTGCACTCCCCTGTGCATTCATCTGTTATATATGAGTGTATATTTGTATGTTTGGTATTTTCTGTTACCCCTGTTCGTATTACCTTGTTAGTTTGGTTGATGTACACTACTACTCCCCTCGGTGGGGGAAGGGTACAGGCTGAGGGTGATTCAGGAGCTAAGGGAAGGTACATGGCCTCAGCATCTTCACCTTCAGAAGTAACCTGGGGAACAGGGGGAGCTAGGGCGCCTCTAGCATTAGGGATAGGGAAGGAGACACCTGGCAACAGAGTTGTGACACCAAGGGTGCACCAAGCACCTGTACTTTTTTTTGAACATTTATTCTGTGCTGACAGAGTCCCTTTAGTAGCTTGATGTCTTTGGAAACCTGAAGCAGTTAAAAGATGCTCAAAAGACTGAACATAAGATCAGCAAATCGTTTTTATATTGTAGTGCAAATTGTCATTCTTCTTAGTGTCTAATTAGTACGTACCCATCTAAAAAATAAATTTTGTGCATTTTTTCCTTACCATCCATACATAGGTAGAGCATAAGGATTTAAAGATGAAAACATGAGTGTCAGAATTTTATAGCTTAGAAATGATAAAGACCCCCAAAAATCCAAGTAAGACACCCGATATCTGCCTGTGCTACATTAAATATACACTTCCTGTAATTATTTTGATTGGTTTGGAAATATTATTAAAATTTAAGTAATTATTTCAAACTTTTTTATTAAAAACAAAAATGGAAATAGAATTGTATATTTCTTTTTACCAAAAATGAAGAAGGCAATTCATGTGCATACAAAAGTTGGATATTGTCATCTGTTTTCAGTGAGGGTGAAAATAATTGCACATTCTTGTGCAAATAGTTTTCTGCTTAGGAAGTTACGCTAATTTTAAAAGCTATGAAAATGGATGTTTCCCATACCAAGAGCGTATTGCCATTTATAGAAGCATCTGTGTCACCCACGTGCAGAAGCAAAAGGACATGTGCGCTCTTCTCTCGGGAGTCAGAAGAACCAGATGGTCATTCGTCTCCACCAGGATAATGTCTACATGCCGCTTTATTTGAAGTGCACCATTCCCAGTCTTGGGGTAACAGGTTCTCCGATTTGTTTCTCTCTTTGTGCTAAGAAAAAAAATATTATGAAATCTGAGCCTATACGAAATGTCACATTTGATTATGTCTACGAAAGCGATTCTGTTGGAATCACTTCAATTTCTACAACGGGAACAGTCCTGGGAAATCGCTCATCTACAGTATTTTGAAACCTAGCCCGTACTTGGGTTTTAGAAGGTTATCCATTTCCATAAAACTTACAAACCATCCATAATCCTATAAAATAAGAAAAGGATCTCTACCTTACACCTTACCAATCTACAGAAGCTCCCATGCCAACATTTCCTGGTCCTTGCTAGTCTCTGCACATCTGGCTCCAGCGATATCATGTCCAAATGACTTGTGACCTGTTCAGCTAATCATTGACTACAGCCATGAATTGTGTGATGTCATCACCGCTACAGCCAATGATTAGCTGCAGTGGTCACTTCTAGGCTTGCCATGTCATCGCTGGAGAATAGTTAACAGAGGCTAGAGAGGAACCAGGGAAATATCGGCACAGGAGTGCCAGGCAATCCTGGTTGTTATGTTCACAATTATATGGTTTCACGCGGATTTTGGCATGGATTTTAGTTGGGGCAATAAATGTTCAATTTTAATCCGCCATGTACATTCCCTAATGGATATAAACAGCACTTTTAGCTATGATTGAAGCGCCATTAAAATACACTGCTTAAAAAAATAAAGGGAACACTAAAATCCCACATCCTAGATATCACTGAATGTAATATTCCAGTTGTAAATCTTTATTCATTACATAATGGAATGTGTTGAGAACAATAAAACCTAAAAATGATCAACGCAAATCATAACTAATATCTCACGGAGGTCTGGAGTTGGAATGATGCTCAAAATCAAAGTGGAAAATGAAGTTACAGGCTAATCCAACTTCAGCGGAAATGCCTCAAGACAAGGAAATGATGCTCATTAGTGTGTGTGGCCTCCATGTGCCTGTATGACCTTCCTACAATGCCTGGGCATGCTCCTGATGAGGCGGCGGATGGTCTCCTGAGGGATCTCCTCCCAGACCTGGACTAAAGCATCCACCAACTCCTGGACAGTCTGTGGTGCAACGTGACGGTGAATGGTGCAAGACACGATGTCCCAGATGTGTTCAATCGGATTCAGGTCTGGTGGAACGGGAGGGCCAGTCCATAGCTTCAATGCCTTCATCTTGCAGGAACTGCTGACACACTCCAGCCACATCAGGTCTGGCATTGTCCTGCATTAGGAGGAACCCAGGGCCAACCGCACCAGCATATGGTCTCACAAGGGGTCTGAGTATTTCATCTCGGTACCTAATGGCAGTCAGGCTACCTCTGGCAAGCACATGGACAGCTGTGCAGCCCTCCAAAAAAATGCCACCCCACACCATTAGTGACCCACTGCCAAACCGGTCATGCTGAAGGATGTTGCAGGCAGCAGATCTCTCTCCACGGCATCTCCAGACTCTGTCACATATGTCACATATGCTCAGTGCGAACCTGCTTTCATCTGTGAAGAGCACATTGTGCCTGTGGCGAATGTGCCAATCCTGGTGTTCTGTGACAAATGCCAAGCGTCCTGCATGGTGTTGGGCTGTGAGCACAACCCCCATCTGTGGACGTCGGGCACTCAGACCATCCCCATGGAGTCGGTTTCTAACTGTTTGTGCAGACACATGCACATTTGTGGCCTGCTGGAGGTCATTTTGCAGGGTTCTGGCATTTCTCCTCCTGTTCCTCCTTGCACAAAGTCTGAAGTAGCGGTCCTGCTGCTGGATTGTTGCCTTCCTACGGCCCCCTCCATGTCTCCTGGTGTTCTGACCTGGCTCCTGGTAGTGCCTCCAGCCTCTGGACACTACGCTGACAGACACAGCAAACCTTCTTGCCACAGCTCGCATTGATGTGCCATCCTGGATGAGCTGCACTACCTGAGCCACTTGTGTGGGTTGTAGAGTCCGTCTCATGCTACCACGAGTGTGAAAGCACAACCAACATTCAAAAGTGACCAAAACATCAGCCAGAAAGCATTGGTACTGAGATGTGGTCTGTGGTTACCACCTGCAGAACCATTCCTTTATTGAGGGTGTCTTTATAATTGCCAATAATTTCCATCTGTTGTCTATTCCATTTGCACAACAGCATGTGAAATTGATTGTCAATCAGTGTTGCCTCCTAAGTGGACAGTTTGATTTCACAGAAGTTTGATTTACTTGGGAGTTATATTCTGTTGTTTAAGTGTTCCCTTTATTTTTTTGAGCAGTGTATATAGATTTATAGCTATCTAGATTCAGTACACTTCTCAACATTAAAGTTGCATTACAAAGAATTAAAAGTTGTAGAATTACAGAAGTAACATGAATGATAGACATGTTATAAGGAACTTGTCACCTCGGAAAACACTAATTACGTACAGATATAGGGGTTAATATATAGGTAAAAAGTGATACAATGCTGTTTGGATGCCGCATTGAAAGTGCAGCTACAGGTAGAAGATGAACTTATTTCTTCCTGGGAGCCGCCAGCTTTCAGTCATGGGGGCATGCATTTTGCAACTATAGTCACTGCTCCCAGTAAGCACACTTTGGTACTATGGCAGCTGGCTCTGTAGCGTATTTATGCAGAAAGAGCTGTCAATCAAAGTGCTAGAGAATGCATTCAGCCACTGCTTATCTTATAGGTATTGATGACTGTAATTGCTCCATGCACGCCCCTATGACTGAAAGCCGGCGGCTCTCCGGAGTAAATATTTTAATTTTGCCCTGTTAGCGTTACCTTCAGTAAGGCAGCCAGGCATAATTGTAACGCTATATCTTCAGGTATATAGCGTTTTCCAAGGTGATATGTTCACTTTAATTACATGCCAATGATCAAAAACTGGAAAACACCTTTTAAGACATCTCAATTTATTCAGTATTGAGTATGAGTGCAACATTGTATGCACTAGTTCTGCCGCCCTGAATGTACACTGGCAAATCATCAAGATCCGCTGCTGGCAGCTCCCTGTGTGATCTCTGAACAATGACGTCCCACATGTGCTCGATGGGAGACAAGTCCGGAGATGATGCAGGCCATGGTAGCTTATTTAGGCCATGCAGAGTTGACTTTTCACAGTAGCACGACAAGTCACATACAGACTGGCGTTATTGTGTTGAAAAAAGTCTCCTGGGACATTTTGGAGAAATGGTCGCACCACCAAATCAATGTATTTCCGAGCTGTTAGTTTACCTGCAATGAAGTCTACAGATATTACGAAAAATTTGTTTCCCTATTTATATATCAGTAACTTGTCTCCATACTGTGATTTCCATAATGCCACAGCTTTTTATTCTTGATGTTGCAATTTCAATGTCACTGATATCAGTCATTATCACCTCTGATGGTGACTGGATGTAAATATATTATGGAGTGGAAAAGCACAACTCTGTCCATTGTTCAATGGCAGATCAGCTCCTGTAGAAGAGAATAGGACCTGAACGGCAGAACCCATCAGCTGCCACTAATCACTGCACTGAGTTGTGGTGGTCCGCTCCATACACTGTTTACATTCAGCCCCCGGGGGAAATGGTAACAGGTGATCAGTATTGGTGCTTGGTGTTGGCCCCCCACTGATCTTGTATTGACAACCTATACTATATACCTCTAAATAAGCCCTGTGATTTCTCCATCCATACCGATCACCAATTCTCTGTTCTCCGAGTGGGCAAACTAATTTTCTTTAATAGAATGAAGGTAACGACAGGAAAGTACCCTTCTTGCCTTGCTCGGATTTAGTAGTTCTGTGGCGCTATGTATCTATATATTTAACCTTATTTTACCTTTGAGCTCTCTAGTGATTATATTTCCTGCATTACGTCAGTAACATACCACGTCAGCTGCAGTTATTGTGTTACTTCATCATTAAAATCATAAAGTGTCCACATTGATCTCATGAAATCTGAGCACAGAGCACAGGTGCGGAGCAAAGTTCTTCTTGCCTACGAATGTTCATCATGATGTTTGTTATATTCACAGTCCTTCCTTCATTGCAGAAAGAGTATTGAAGGCATTTTAAGGGTATGTTTCCACGTTCAGGAAACGCTGCTTGTTTGACGCTGCGCAGCGCTGCAGCGTCAAACAAGCAGCGTCCAGATGTTCCTGCATAGTGGAGGGGATTTGATGAAATTCTGTCTCCACTATGCGTGGAAACCCGCACGCGGCGGCCCTGCGACTACGGACATGCTGCGCGTCTTTTCAGATCGCAGCATGCCCGTACACCTTGCGGGGACGCAGCGTCCCCGCAAGGCATATCACAGGGCCCTATGGGAGAGAGCGATCATCCCGGATGTGAAGAGTTAACACATCCGGCATGATCGCGTCCCAGAAAGGGGGCGGGGCTTAGCGCCGAGCGGCTTCGCCGCTGCGGCGATACCGCCGGCCATCCGTACCATGGAGACATACCCTAAGGGGTAAGAAATATAGTTGATTTTTTTAGCTCTTGCGGAGATATCAGCTGGTATAAGCGGTCTCATAGTCATTGTTCTTAGGGATGAGGTTGAAAAATAGTTCTCTTACAAAAGAAAAACTGTCTTTTATGGCTCATTCAGACATCCGTGCAAATGGGACCTATTCCGGACTACACTGCATGGACTAGCTGGTGGCTCTCCCGACCAGAGCATGACAACTTCTACACTGCTCAAAAAAATAAAGGGAACACTTAAACAACAGAATATAACTCCAACTAACTCAAACTTCTGTGAAATCAAACTGTCCACTTAGGAAGCAACACTGTTTGACAATCAATTTCACATGCTGTTGTGCTAATGGAATAGACAACAGATGGAAATTATTGGCAATTATCAAGACACTCTCAATAAAGGAGTGGTTCTGCAGGTGGGGACCACAGACCACATCTCAGTACCAATGCTTTCTGGCTGATGTTTTGGTCACTTTTGAATGTTGGCTGTGCTTTCACACTCGTGGTAGCATGAGACGGACTCTACAACCCACACAAGTGGCTCAGGTAGTGCAGCTCATCCAGGATGGCACATCAATGCGAGCTGTGGCAAGAAGGTTTGCTGTGTCTGTCAGGGTAGTGTCCAGAGGCTGGAGGCGCTACCAGGACACAGGCCAGTACACCAGGAGATGTGGAGGGGGCCATAGGAGGGCAACAACGCAGCAGCAGGACCGCTACCTCCACCTTTGTGCAAGGAGGAACAGGGGGAGCACTGCCAGAGCCCTGCAAAATGACCTCCAGCAGGCCACAAATGTGCATGTGTCTGCACAAATGGTTAGAAACTGACTCCAGGAGGATGGTCTGAGTGCCCGACATCCACAGATAAGGTTGCGCTCACAGCCCAACACCATACAGGACGCTTGGCATTTGCCACAGAACACTAGGATTGGCAAATTCGCCACTGGCACCCTGTGCTCTTCACAGATGAAAGCAGGTTCACACTGAGTGCATGTGACAGATGTGACAGAGTCTTGAGACGCCGTGGAGAGAGATCTGCTGCCTGCAACATCCTTCAGCATGACCGGTTTGGCAGTGGGTCAGTAATGGTGTGGGGTGGCATTTCTTTGGAAGGCCGCACAGCCCTCCATATGCTCGCCAGAGGTAGCCTGACTGACATTAGGTACCGAGATGTGATCCTCAGAACCCTTGTGAGACCATATGCTGGTGCGGTTGGCCCTGGGTTCCTCCTAATGCAGGACAATGCCAGACCTCATGTGGCTGGAGTGTGTCAGCAGTTCCTGCAAGGTGAAGGCATTGAAGCTATGGACTGACCCGCCCGTTTCCCAGACCTGAATCCGATTGAGCACATCAGGGACATCATGTCTCGCTCCATCCACAAACATCATGTTGCACCACAGACTGTCCAGGAGTTGGTAGATGCTTTAGTCCGGGTCTGGGAGGAGATCCCTCAGGAGACCATCCATCGTGTCATCAGGAGCATGCCCAGGCGTTGTAGGGGGGGTCATACAGGCACGTGGAGGCCACATACAATACTGAGCATCATTTCCTTGTCATGAGGCATTTCCACTGAAGTTGGATCAGCCTGTAATTTGATTTTACACTTTGATTTTGAGTATCATTCCAAATCCAGACCTCCATGGGATATTCATTTTGATTTACATTGATAATTGTTATGTTTTATTGTTCTGAATACATTCCACTATGCAATGAATAAACATTTGCAACTGGAATATTGAATTCAGAGATATCTAGGATGTGGTATTTTAGTGTTCCCTTTATTTCTTTGAGCAGTGTATATCTCTATGATGCTGTGACACTCGGGTCGGGAGAGCCTCAGCCAGTCCGTGCATTGTGGTCCAAGATCGGACCGATTTGCACGGGTGTCTGAATGAGCCCTTAGTGAGGCTTATAGGTAGCTACCCTGTAATTAATGTCCAAAAAAGCCTTGAGACATGAGTGCGAAGTTGTAAACAAGTACATGGCTGCAACAACACAGAGAAGGATGACTCAGTGGTCACTTAACCAAGAGACATTTATTCGATGAGCACAGATACATGTGGAACCTACGGCACAATGTCAAAGGGTAAAACAAGCAGCAAAATTTCAGTAAATTATTGAATACAACAATTCGGCTATACTGAATATTGAGACAATTCTGTTAACACACAATTGTCTTGTTATTACACGTAAACAAGTATTATCGATAGTGTTGTCTTGCACCTAACATCTGCACCTAAAGTCCGCCACAGTACTATCTCTCTGTCACTCTCTAAGCAATACGGACCGTGGTACAGGGCCTAACAGATTTTTAATCTTTTACTTCTTTTACATAATAAAAAGGCTTTTTGGGAAAAAGATTTTTTTTGTGTGTCACCATATTTGTAATAACGTTTTTTAATATGCCAGATAAAAACACCCCAGCTCCTGTGCAAAAAAACCATCCTTTTGCAATAAATTTGGCACTTTACATATTATTGGCACGGTGAATGTACGGTCTTTGGTAGGGAACCCAAACTGTAAACAGAGAGAGTGAAACTAAAGTTGAACTTAAGTTTGGTCGAACCCGACGAACCTGAACTTCCACCGGTCCGTTCAGGATTGGGAAAGTTCGGGATCATCAGGTTCAGCTGGACTCTAGTCCAACTTTAATCTCATGGTCTCTCTCTGTTTATAGTTCGGGCTCGCTCATGTCAAGTGTTTAGCTCTAAATAATCAAACACTTATTTTTTTTCTGCCATCTCGTACGTCTTAGGGTATGTTCACACTGAAACTTTTTGCCGAGTTTTTGGAGCAGAAACTTCAAGTTTTTGAGTTTTTCAGGAACATTTTAGAAGGTTTCCACTCCCAAAACTGTTCAGCAAACAGTGTGAACACACCTTTCTCATAGAAAACTCCAGAAAACTATAGCTTGATGCTTTTTGTGAAACCTCCTTCCCCACAATTGACCTTAAAAATACCACAAACCACAAATCAAACACCATTTATATTGGCTTCACAATATTTTACTGTTTACTTGAATGTAACATCTGTCTAAAGAATTTTTGTCCCTGCAAAAAAGCCAACAAAAATTCCACAGCGATACTTATAAAACCCCTATCAACTCTTCACACATGACTATTTCATGCGCACATTAGCAGCCTCACTAATTTTTTATGGTTCTTGTCATTATTGCTTGTTCTATATGACAGTCGCTGGCTCTGCCATCTGCAAAAAATTATAGGTAAAGCTACGTACAATTCCCCCCAGGGGGAACAGAAGAAAAGAACCTATGGAACAAATTATTTCAGGATCCCGAAAAATGTTTGGTATAGTGAAGCGGAGATTTGTGAGGGATCATAGTTAACCCCCTCTATGCCTCTAGCTATGAATTCCATGATTCTCAATATATTGCTATCGTTTAAATATATTAAAACTTCTCATGCTCGATGGTATATTATCCAAGGACTTTTGTCTTCCAGGATCAGTATATACTGAAAATATGTAATAGACGGCCCAATAAAATCCAGCAACTACAGCGCAGTCACAACCTCTAGATATTTTACGTATGCCCGTAGCATGCATTTCAATGAAGAACAGACTGATGTTGAAGATTAAAGGGGTTGTCCCAAGGATGAAAAAAATTAAATAGGGCTCAACTGTTTAACAAAAATAATAAATATAAAAATGATATTAATAATAAATGATGTAACTGAGCCCCTGCAGCTCTTATTATGATGCTTATCATTTTTTTCCGCTGGTTAACACAATGGAAATGGTCAAAAATACCCATAAATATACTAAAAACTGATACCATGCTCGGGTGATTATGGTGATCTATCCCTGTTTCAGGGGTACGATAGACCTGAGTGTACTGGTGGATGGTGAACAAGACACACTAGAAATAATGGTATAGCCAATTGGGGAATATTGCGCAAGCTGGCCAACTGCTTGCTACTAGCGGTATGTCCTTGTGTGCAGTTGGCCAGCTTGCGCAATATTCCCCAATTGGCTATACCATTATTTCTAGTGTGTCTTGTTCACCATCCACCAGTACACTCAGGTCTATCGTACCCCTGAAACAGGGATAGATCACCATAATCACCCGAGCGCGGTATCAGTTTTTAGTATATTTATAGGTCCTTACAGAAGTGGCACAATTTCTGAGGATACCAGCAGCTGGGTGATTTTACCAGTCTTTCCCACTCACTTGGTGGGCATCAGTGCTGAGCGCCAGTGACATTGTTTTATTCATTGGTCAAAAATACCCATTTACTGGTTGAGGCCAGTCACTGCTGGGGTCAGTGTTTGACTGAGTGGGCATTAGCACCTATTTCTGCCAAGTTGGAATGGGCCGTTGAAATAAATATTAGTGCCCACTGAGTAACCCTCTGAAATGGAGCCCTTATGAAAATATTTTTAAGAAAACATCAACCATCATTATTACTCGCTTGTATATGCAGTAAACAAAAACAGAGGGGTGGTTGCTGCACCTGGACCCTCTGCTTCCTATGAAGTCACTGTCACTGTCACTAGATTTTAGGTAGAATTTGTTACTAATTTTACCATAGGTTTTTCCACATGGGTGGGAATCAATTTTTAAAGAGTAACTCCATTTTTTACTTCTTTATTATTTTCTTTTAACCCCTTTCCGACATTAGGCGTAATAGTACACTTATGCCGAACTCCCCCTGTTTGGTGCGGGCTCCGGCGCTGATCTATACAGCTGACATGCTCCCGCAACAGCCGCAGGTGGAATCACGATCCACCCGCGGCTGTTAACCAGTTAAATGACAGAGGAATTTAACTCTCCCTTACCAGAAGCGTGTTGCTAATCCCGTCCATCGGCGAGATCACGGGTCACCGACGGGTCGGCATGACAACCAGAGGTCTGCAGCAGACCTCTATGGTTTTCATTGCCAGATTGCTATGGTCGGCGCTCATAGCAACTGAGCATTTCTGCTACACACAGACAAGCCGCTCATCGCCTGTGTGTAGCAGAAGGGATCAAAGTAGTGCAGCTTCTAGTCTCCCATGGAGACTATTGAAGAATGCAAAAAGGACAAAAAAAAATCAAAGTTCAAATCACCCCCCTTTTGCCTCATTCAAAATAAAACAATATAAAAAAATACAAATATGCACATATTTAGTATTGCCGAGCTCAGAATCGCACGTTCTATCAATATAAAAAAATAATTAACATGATCGCTCAATGCCTAAAGAGAAAAAAAATTAAAAATGCCAGAATTACATTTTTTTTGTCACCACTACATTGCAATAAAATGCAATAACGGGCGAACAAAAGATCGTCAGCTCAGCGAGCCAAAAGTTAGCCCTCACCCAGCCCCAGATCATGAAAAATGGAGACGCTACAAGTCTGGAAATCTCCTATTCCCTGTCTGACGGCTCTGCAAGTGTGAGAAAGTTCTTCTGTTCTGCTCGCGGTGCTGTCAAACAGGTCATGGGAATTCACCGCCAATTAACTCACTTCACCTATCTGACGTTTCCCACCACACTCCTGCTGACGTCCATAGGTAAAGTGAGTTAATTGGCTCTTCCAAGACCTGTTTGACGTCACCGCAAGCAGAAGAAATTTCTCACGTTCGTGGTGCCATCAGACAGGAACAGGAGTTCACAGGGAGACACTCAGCATACGCTGCTCAGTGTCTCTGCTGGTTGACAGGCTGTATGGTCACATCATGCATCAATGCAGCCTGCCATCTAGATGTAGCAGAGCTAGACCGTGGGACAAATGGATTATCATCTTCTCTGCGGAAAGGTCAGGAATATTGTTGTTTGTTTTTTTAACTCTTTTGTAAATGACAATAGCATCGAGGGAATGGGCGAGGTTGTAAGTATGATTTAATTAAGATTTATTAAAGGAGTCTGTGTCATTCTTTCAATTAAAGGACTTTATTCTTGGTGTGTGTGTTTTTATACAATATGACTATGGGGTTAGTAATGTGGGCATTTTATTGACGCCTCTCCATTACTAACCTCGGGATTTGATGTCACCTGATAATACAAAGGTGACATCAACCCCCCCTAACTATCACCCCACTTGTCACCGCTACAGGGCAAGTGGGAAGAATAAGGCTAAGTGCCAGAATTGGCACTTCTTAGAGATGCTCCTTTTCTGGGGCGACTGAGAGCTGATGTTTTTAGCCTGGGGGCAGTATCCATGGCCCCTTCCTAGGCTATTAATATCAGCCTGCAGCTGCTTGGATAGCCTTTGCTGGTTATTAATTATAGGGGGACCCTACATCATTTTTTTAGGGTCCTCCATTTTAATAGCCAGTAAAGGCTAAGTACACAGCTGTGAGCTGATATTAATAGCCTGGGAAGCTCCATGGGTATTACCCCCTTCCCAGGCTATAAACATCTGCCACAGCCATCGGCTTTCCCTCTGCTGGTTAAGAAAATTATGCAGGAGCCCATGCCATTTTTTTCAGTAAAATAATATTTTATTAAATACATGTCCAGTAATTTGCACCCACACTGCACTTGTTGTATACAGGTCCTTCTCAAAAAATGTGTTAAATTTCATTATTTACCATAATGTAATGATTACAATTAAACTTTCATATATTATAGATTCATTATCCACCAACTGAAATTTGTCAGGTCTTTTATTGTTTTAATACTGATGATTTTGGCATACAACTCCTGATAACCCAAAAAACCTGTCTCAATAAATTAGCATATTTCACCCGACCAATCAAATAAAAGTGTTTTTAATACCAAACAAAAAAACCATCAAATAATAATGTTCAGTTATGCACTCAATACTTGGTCGGGAATCCTTTGGCAGAAATGACTGCTTCAATGCGGCGTGGCATGGAGGCAATCAGCCTGTGACACTGCTGAGATGTTATGGAGGCCCAGGATGCTTCAATAGCGGCCTTAAGCTCATCCAGAGTGTTGGGTCTTGCGTCTCTCAACTTTCTCTTCACAATATCCCACAGATTCTCTATGGGGTTCAGGTCAGGAGAGTTGGCAGGCCAATTGAGCACAGTAATACCATGGTCAGTAAACCATTTACCAGTGGTTTTGGCACTGTGAGCAGGTGCCAGGTCGTGCTGAAAAATGAAATCTTCATCTCCATAAAGCATTTCAGCCGATGGAAGCATGAAGTGCTCCAAAATCTCCTGATAGCTAGCTGCATTGACCCTGCCCTTGATGAAACACAGTGGACCAACACCAGCAGCTGACATGGCACCCCACACCATCACTGACTGTGGGTACTTGACACTGGACTTCAGGCATTTTGGCATTTCCTTCTCCCCAGTCTTCCTCCAGACTCTGGCACCTTGATTTCCGAATGACATGCAAAATTTGCTTTCATCAGAAAAAAGTACTTGGGACCACTTAGCAACAGTCCAGTGCTGCTTCTCTGTAGCCCAGGTCAGGCGCTTCTGCCGCTGTTTATGGTTCAAAAGTGGCTTTACCTGGGGAATGCGGCACCTGTAGCCCATTTCCTGCACACGCCTGTGCACGGTGGCTCTGGATGTTTCCACACCAGACTCAGTCCACTGCTTCCTCAGGTTCCCCAAGGTCTGGAATCGGTCCTTCTCCACAATCTTCCTCAGGGTCCGGTCACCTCTTCTCGTTGTACAGCGTTTTCTGCCACATTGTTTCCTTCCAACAGACTTACCATTGAGGTGCCTTGATACAGCACTCTGGGAACAGCCTATTTGTTGAGAAATTTCTTTCTGGGTCTTACCCTCTTGCTTGAGGGTGTCAATGATGGCCTTCTTGACATCTGTCAGGTCGCTAGTCTTACCCATGATGGGGGTTTTGAGTAATGAACCAGGCAGGGAGTTTTTAAAAGCCTCAGGTATCTTTTGCATGTGTTTAGAGTTAATTAGTTGATTCAGAAGATTAGGGTAATAGGTAATTTAGAGAACCTTTTCTTGATATGCTAATTTATTGAGACAGGTTTTTTGGGTTATCAGGAGTTGTATACCAAAATCATCAGTATTAAAACAATAAAAGACCTGACAAATTTCAGTTGGTGGATAATGAATCTATAATATATGAAAGTTTAATTGTAATCATTACATTATGGTAAATAATGAAATTTAACACTATATGCTAATTTTTTGAGAAGGACCTGTATGTCACTGACATCTATATATCTATGCATTCTATGTGTGTATATCTATTCTATTCTAACCTGCCACGCTGTGATTTTACACTGTACGAGGCACATGAATTGCCGGCTTTTTATCTATCTATCTATCTATCTATCTATCTATCTATCTATCTATCTATCTATCTATCTATCTATCTATCGATCTATCTATTTATCTATCTATCTGTGTTTTGAAGAATATTTCCTTTGAAAACGATATGTAAATGACATAGAGAATTGTTCTATGTAAAAGCTTATGTTAAAATACCATTGCAGTTTGACAGCAATCTCACAGTATTCGGATGTAAATCGTATGTCAGACGTGTTTTTTCGGTCCTGATATTGGAACTTTTTTTTCACACATATGGATATGAGCCCTTAAGATATGTGTCTGGCAGAACTAAAATGTCCAAATTAAGCATCCACAGCATAAAACTGCTGCAGTCAAAAATGCAAAATAAAAAAATAATCTAACACCCAAAGTGAAGGCAGCGTACAAGGCATTTAACATCATCCTTTTTTTTTTTTTTTTATCAGTGTGCCACATCTACTGTTTTTCAATTTGTACAATCATAAAACACATTTTATCTCCATATCGGTGCAGCTTTTGTTTGATGATCTGTAGTCCTTTCATTTCCTTATTCTGCGTCCTTTGTCTTTTTTCCCCTTAAATTCACTCTCATTCCTGTCTGACCTCCTTTATATTCCAACTCTGCTTTTATGAATCATTCGTTTCCCTATTCAGTCTTCCCCTAGCCTTCCTTACTTTCTTTTTTTTTTTTTTGCCAAGACAGAAATATTTGCAAAATCTCAGGGGGTCTGAGACCAGGAGTAAAATAGGGGAGAGGAAAAGGGAAAAAAAAAAAGATAGAAACAAACTTTGTCCATACAAGGATGGAGAGGGGGAGGGAAAGCAGAATATGTGGGAGAGCGGACCTCCCTCTGAAATCTACAAGCAGATAGATAGAAGTAGAACTTCATTTACTACTCTGTCTGTGAAAGGCATCGGGCTGGAGGCTGGGACAGCTGGGGAGAGCGCAGAGATGACGACTTCCAACCATACAGGCTATAATATGAGATAACTGGCTGGCAATGAGATCATTTAAGAGAAACATTCTATAACCCAGGAATTATAATTTGCAGAAAAAAAAAGATCACCGAAGACAAATCTGCAAAACTCTACGGACTAAAATCAAATGTCTATGAAGTTTGGGAGAATGAAATTGATTCTCATGTTCACACAGACTTTTGGAGACAAGTTCAACCAGCTATAGTCTTCCTGGCTAGAACAACCAGCCCACGTTTACCTGACCAAGAGATCATTCAGATTGAACTGGATCCAACTGAAACCTCTGGAGTAAGATTGACATTGTCGTCAAACAGCAACGGAAAACAAACAAAAAAAAAACCTCATGGATCTCTTATTTTCCACTTTGCAACTTCTACTTCTACTGTCCGTTTCACTTTCTGGTGACCTCAAAGAACATGATGCCCTCTGTGGGCCAGGTGACTCATGCTACGCTGTCTTTTACCAGAGGAAGACTTTTCTTGAATCTTGGAGAGCCTGTCGAGAAAAAGGTGGCAATTTAGCGACTGTAAAAAATGTTCAGGAAGCTGCTTTGGTTGAGCAACTCCTTACCTCATCAACAGGTTCCCAAAGTGATGGAGATGTTCAGCTACGGCTTTGGATAGGCCTACAGCGTCAACCTAGACAGTGTGCTCCACAGAAGCCATTGCGTGGTTTTACTTGGACAACTGGGGACCAAGACACTGCATTCACCAACTGGGTATCACAGCCTGTTTCATCAGGATCCCAAAGTTCCTGTTCAGCTGCTAGGTGTGTGGCTATCGGTCTGGGCTATGGTAAACCAGAAGATGATTTTAAATGGTCAGAGGGGACTTGTACATTGCCAGTTGATGGCTTTATATGCAAGTTTCGCTATCAAGGAATGTGTCCAACTTTGACTGGAGAAAATGTTCGTTATTCTGTACCGTTTGGCTACCAGGGTTCTTGGCTTGATCTACTACCATTTGGCACTGTCGCAGTGGTGTCCTGTGAAAGTCAACAACAGGCCATATCTGTACTCTGCACATTTCGAGAGGATCGTACAGTTGGATGGGACAAAGAGGAGCCACTGTGTCAAGACTCTGAAGAGTTGTGCCAGGATTGCCAACAGTTGTGTGAAGATGGAGTGTGTGCTTGTGAAGAAGGATATGTACTCCAGCCCGATGGACACTCCTGTGAGCCAGAGGACTTTGAGGAGCAGAGATGCCCATGCCAATATCGATGTATAGAGCTTGGAATTGGTGGTAAGGGTTACCAGTGCATATGCCCAGAAGGCTATGAGCTAGCTTCAGATGAACTCAGTTGTGAAGATATAGATGAATGTGAAGACGATGAAACATGTGAACACTTTTGTGAAAATACCCTAGGTTCGTATAAATGCTCTTGTGATCTGGGATTCGCCATCTCGGAAGATGATCCTGAGCGCTGTGTCGATATAGATGAATGTCGTTTTGCCCGTATGTGCCAGCAAATGTGTGTAAACCATGTGGGGGGATTTGAATGCTTTTGCAATGAAGGCTATGAACTAGCTGCTGATCGTGTCAGCTGCAATCGTCTACATTATGAAGAACCTAAAAATCTGCCAAATCCCCATGTAACCAGTTTCGAAAGTTTTTTGGAGCCAGAACCTGATACAACAGGATGGGAAGATCTGGTAGATACGGAAATCAAGTCAGAGACTGAAGAATACATATCTAATTCCAACGAAGAAATTACTATTATTGGGACAACTACAGAAGAGGTTCTTGAGACAACGACTGCTCTAGTGGGTTGGGAAACCCATGAGGAAATCACGACCATAGGCACTTTAATGCCAGATGATATGACAACATCAAAACCTAAAGAGAATACGATTAGAACAACTACTTTGCATACTACAACTCTTAATGCTCCTTCACTGGAGACACCAAGTAATGGATTCGTCTCAACAATAAAACCCGAAGAACAATCAAAAGTTAACGTTTGGTCAGGATGGAACTTAATCTATGATGTTCCCACAACCAAAAATCCTGAAACTCGTAAAAGTTCTTGGGATAAATCCAAGCTATCAACAGTGGTTCCTAGCAGGTCTAGGGTTAATGAAAAACCTCAAACAACACTAAAAATCAAAAACGTTCCAACTATAACTACTATGGTCACATCAGGACTTCCATTGTCTCATAATAATTCACATTCCGGGTCTCCTGAATTACATTCTAACTCACATCATCCATCTAAAGAGTCCAAGGGAAAAAGGGACACTCGATGGCTAATCGTAGCCTTGCTTGTACCCTTGAGTGTATTTCTAGTGATTATGTTGGCACTGGGCATTGTATACTGTACCAGATGTGGAGGAGAAGCAAAACCCCGTAGTGTTACTGACTGCTATCATTGGGTAACAGGTAGTGGACCAGAGAAAGGTATTCCTCCCTCCGGTGTGGACAGTCTAAACAGTCGAAGCGTTGTTTGAATCAATATGATGGATAAAGGATTGTAAATCGGGTAAAATACCAGTTTCGGTGGGACTCTCTGTGTTGGCATTGGTGCAATTGGAGTATTCACTCTATTTTTCCATTTCTTTATTTTTTTTCACTATATCTTTGTTCTGTCCATGCACTTTCTAATATTTACATTTGACTTCATATGTTCCATTATTTCACGTTTCCATTTCTTGTGTCCATATCTTAAATTACATCTTGGTCTGCCCTTGTTAAATGTTTTATGTTTACCCTTATTGTATGTTTTTTCTTGTCAACTGTTTTCCATATAAAGTAGCTTTTTTATAGCACACGTGTCATGCCTTTTGCACCAGTTTTGAACATCTGGACATGTATCTATACAATTATGTAAAGTAACTTTTTCTGGTAAAAAAAACCCACAAAACTTTCTGGCAGAGGGTTCTGAACGGAATGTCACATGAAACCAGGTGAGTGTAGATGTCACAGTGGTAGAGATACTGGCTCAGAATTCACATTATGTCCAGACTTTGGTATCTGTGATATATCCTGTTAATGATAGTAGATACAATTCTTTGTATTCCATCTGAATTTAATTTGTGTTTTGTGTACATAAGTTTAATGTGTTCAGAGCGTTATTGTATCAAATTAATCATAAGTCATGGTGTTGAGGGAACGCGGAGTCTCACAATGAAAACTTCATGAATTAAAAGCAGTTGTCTGTCTTTAGGCTACAAGTCTGCAGTCACTCTATGTAACTGCAGACTTGTGAATCTTCACAGCATGAACATTGTGCGCTGTGGCGCCAGGAGCAGTATGTGAGTGACCACAAATACACAATTTGCATTCATTTGGTCACATGCCGACTAGACATGTGCAGCCCACTGCAAATGTATTGAGCCAGGTAGGACACGTCTAGACGAAATGTGTCTGGAAGTATGCAAATCATGCACTAGCGATCACATGACCTCCCGCTTCCAGCGCGAGCACTGGAAAAATCTTCACAGTGTGCAGTGTGCGAGCTGTGAGGATTCACTAGTCTGCAGTTACAGAGAGTGACTGTAGACTTGAATCCTAAGGCCAGACAACCTCTTGAATGGCTATTACAATTACTGAGTTACTGAAACTGTAATCGTCAATTTAATTTATTTATTTTATCATAAATCAGTAATACATGTGAAAATAAACAACTTTGTAATATATCTTATTAGAGTCATCTGCTTCTTTCTCCTCCCGGACTGAATATTCAGTCTCAATATTCTCAAATCAAGGATAAAATCTGTTTCCAGTGAGCATAGGTTTTCCCATTATTGAGATAGAAGATGACAGTTGGTGCCATGAAGTTCTATGGAGAACTGCCACAGCCGTTTCAGCAGAATCTGTGCCTGTCTCTAGCTCCTCCTCTCTCCATAGAACTTTACAAGAACCAACTGTCATCTCCTATCTCTTCACCGAATACAGATTATACCCCTGAATTGAGAGTGAAAGGTCAGTCCAGAAGGAGATAGAAGGAGATTTCGCTAATGAGATATATTACAAAGTTGCTTATTTTCATGCGCACTGTCAATATATGAAATAAAAATTAAAATAACGGTTACTCTAAGGAAAACCAAAAGTATCACTTTATGCAAAGGCTCAATAATAGTCAAACATAAATGTGTATTTTGTACTTTATAAGTCTGTACAGAAATATCATTACTGCTTTACATTCGAAATGAATACACTGTGCTATGTTTAGTACAGGGTCATGACCCAGGAATTCAAAGAACCCCAAAAAGAGAGAACCCCTGTATGTAATAGCTCTTCAGTCCCCGTACAAGGCATAGCACAAACAGTTTTATCCAGAGTGTTAATTTAGGACACAAAGGGACCAAGACACAACTAGCTCTTTAGGGGTTCTTACTTTTAAAGAGAATCTATCATCAGGTTTTTTTATGTAATCTGAGAGCAGCATGATGCCGGGGCTGAGACCCTGATTCCAGCGATGTGTCACTTACTGGGTTGTGTTTTGCTAGTTCTATAAAATCAATGTTTTATCAGCAGGAGATTATCACTCCAGGACTAGGTGTCTCTTGCCTGCCGGTCCAACCACGCCCCCACAACTGATTGGCAGCTTTTTGTGTATGTTGACAGAATGCTGCTAACCAGTGGTGTGGGCGGGGTTATACACAGCTCAGCATTCTGAGCTTTGCTAGATCTACGGCAGAGAAATCTATGATTCAATCACAACTAAACCAAGTGATATATCGCTGGAATCAGGTTCTCAGCCCCTACATTATGCTGCTGTCAGATTACATAGCTGACAGATTCCCTTTAAGATGTCCAGGTTTCACTTTCCTCCTCCTTTACCTAACTAGCATTCAACTACAAGGTGATCTTGTATGCTGGGAGTCACTAAAGGTAGCAAAGAAATAAAACTTTGGATATATTCTGGGTGGAAATCCAGGTGTTCGTTAGAAGGGTAATGGACATTGGAGTAATAAAGCTACATATGATCATAAACTTAAATTTAGTAGTTTTGACCAGAGGAAAAATTTAAAGGGAGTTTATCAATACAAAATAAGTGCTAAACCAACCACATGGTGCGCTTGGTGCACCATGACATGGCCAGGCCAAACAGTGTAGTGCACCTTCCAAGCTACTTTTTTTTCCATCTATCTCTGACTCCTGTAAAGCCAAAGCTGTCAATCAAGGAAAAGGGGGAGGGAAATAGCTGGAAATAAGTAGGTGGGAATAGGTATACAACAGTGTCACCACGCCGAGGGTGCACCAAGCCGCTGTGCTTAGTTTGGACAGTCATTTTGTACTAATAGACTCATTATAAGGGTAGGTTTACACAGTTTTTTCTTCTTTTTTTTTATTTAAAAGTATTTTTACCATGGAGGACATATGTTGAAAAAAAAAATTATATAAAAAAAGCGACTTACTAATTACTAAATCAGTGACGTGTCCCCTTCATTGACAGGTTTGATGTGGGTCACAGAAACAGAAAATAATTGATTTTCCAAGCGATATACCACTACTTTATAAAATGAATAAAAGAAAACCCCTTTAAAAAAAAAAAATGTGGCGCAAGCTTGTATTTTAACATGCGGTTTAGCTGCTATGTGTTGAAAACCGTAAAGGTTTTTTTTTTCTAATTTTTGAAACCTCCTGTCCCTTGGCTGCAGTTTTAAAAAAGTCTATGCTTTTCTCACCCGCCCCCAGTCCAGCGCCAAGACACCGTGATGCTCCCAGTGTCTGGCATTGACGTCAATAACTGAGCCTGCCTGAGCTGATGGCACGAGCCGCTTAGCTCACTGATCGGCTGCAGCGCTGTCGTTGTGATGTCATCACTGGCTGCAGACAATAACGGAAAGCTGGAGCAGCAGAGAAGACTCAGCTCTGGACCTGGGGAGAGTGAGTAATGCACAGTTGTTGTTTTTTTTATAGGAGACAGGGGTATTTCAAAACTGTAAAACTCCTTTAAAGGTTTCAAGACATAGCAGCTAAACTGCATGTTAAAATACAAAATGTTGCCACTTTTTTTTAAAGGGTATTTTTCTGAAACCAGAAAACCTCTTGAAGGGGCGAGTACAGTACTGTAACCATTGCTTCATTATTTCCCTGCGTCTAAGGGTGCTCTCACATTACACTCGGTGGCCCCGTCAGAGCATACATCTGAACCCCCTGCAAAATGGGACCCAGACATATGGCCATAGACTGTAATTGTGCCGACAGAGCAAACATTCCACCTGATGTGCATCATTTTCGGGAGTATATGCCTAATGGAGGTGGACTCTCAGACCACATACCCCCCTCCCGAAGTCCGAATCCCGTTTTGCAGGGTGTTCAAACGTAAACTCTCAATGTGATAGCACCCGAGGTTAAACGAAAAAAAAAAAAAAGTAATGAAATGCTAAAATTCTTCAATAGCAATATTCAATGGTGCCTACTGCTTATAATCTCACCTATGTTTCCATGGTTACAGACTACAATGGAACCCTACGTAGTCGGATTTTGTAGTTTAGCTTCCAACTTTTTTTACCCTATTTTAGACTGACATATCTAAGTTATTGTAGCAAAAAATGGGAACTAATGGGTCAAAAAACTATTTGCAGGTTTGTTTAATTTTTCTTTAAAGCACACTAGGGCTAGAAAATTGGTTGTCAAATCCACGACGTTTCTGAATATTACACCATTGTATCAATGAAACTATCAGCGATTTGCTACAGAACGGGCGATGCGGTATGTTATCTGTTAGCATTATAGGAATCGAATACTCAGGGGGCGGTAACGTATTGGGGACCTCGTAGTGATTTAGTTTTGTATTGTATTGAATACATTTGTTGTTATCTTGGTTTCGATGTTGCCATTTCTAATTCCGTTTGTAATGTGTGTGTTAATGTGATAATCTTACAACTTTCGGCAACCTGTGTTCATTGTATACATACAACATGGTCACTTTTTTATTTGGTCATTTTTAAGTGGATCTGATTCAGAGTGAAGGGTGACAGACCTGTAAACACTGCAATAACGGTAAAATGGTTCCTTTTGTGCCCAAAAAAACTGTTGTTTAACAGACACGGTTAATAAAAAAAAAATTGATCTGATTTTTCTTTACTGTTTAAAAAACGGATTTGCTCATTTGTGATTTTAAATCTCTTTACTGCAATGGTGTAACTGTGTGCAATGCATATTATATATACTGGGAATGATACAAGTGAGGGCAGGTGAGGACAACCGTAGATTCTCTCTGGGGGCGATTATGCAAATCACAGTCTGATCGGAGCACGACCTGATTCTCTCAGATGAGGAGAAGATTAAAAAAAAAGTCTACATCTTCTCCATTCTGTCAGTCCATGAAAATCGGACTGCACTCAGATGACATCCGAGTGCAGTCTGATGATTTTCAAGCACTCATTGACTTGCATTATCAAGTGTGATCTGAATATCAGATCCAACTTGGGCTCCTTCCAGCCCGTCTATATACATGCATGCTCCAACGAGACTACATCTGTACTTAAAACGATGGAATAAGACATTGGCAAACAGTTCTGGCAGCAGCCTATCTACCATGAGAGTAAAAGGATGGGGCATGTTGAAATACATCTTTATCATCCTTATTTCCATTAAAATAGGAAAGTTTGGACTCCTCCATACACCTCCGACGGTGAGTCGATCCCACAGAAATCAGCAGATTTGACTGACACGTATGGCCACCTTGATGTGCAAAACTTAAAGGTCCCCTGTGACATTTTACCCAAAGTAAGAAAACTTTGGAAAATTTTGGGGATGCATGACCAACGCACAACCTAAAGACACTGAACTATTAGGCTTGTTTAAATGGCTCGCTCAACATGTCTTCCAAAGCCGTACATTACAAATTATTTTTATTATCCGGTGCCTTATAAGATGGGTGGCTTAGTTATAAGTTTATCTTTGAGGCATCTTCAAATATATAATGATGTCTTGGAAATTACCAGTAATAGTAAACGGCACGAGCTTGTAGCCTATTTTGTGGTTACTGTGGTGGCTAACTACATTACACATAGCCTGTACCGGTGCCAAGAGCAGGCGGTGCATGCGGTCACATGCAGACTAGACGTGCGCAGCCTCGCTCAATACAAGTGAATTAAGCGAGGCTGGACATGTCTAGTTGGAATGTGTCCGAAAGTAAGCAAATCACATACCTGCAGTCACATGACTGCCCCGGCGCTGGAGAATTCTGACAGTGCACTCTGTAAGGGTTTACAAGTCTACAGTCACATTGAGTGAGTGCAGACTTGAGCCCCGTGCCCGGACAACCCATTGAATCTCTTGTAGGAGGGATTTTCTGAAACTTTCCCTTTGCACGGTTAAAGTGCAGAAAAGAGTCTAATTGATTTTACCGTGCAATTGCAAATTTAGAAAGAAGGACATTTATTACAGAGCGAAGAACGTGACAGCCGCTTCTATAAATGAACACTCCTAATGTCCTCCTCGCATGCAATCATTCGTGATCTGTCAGCGAATCATCAGCAGAGCTACAAACAACGGCTTCAGTAGGGGAAAAAGTCTTAGATTTCTTTCTTTCTGAGCCTTTTATCTCCATCTCCAAAAACAGAGCTTTGCGAGCAAAGCAAAGTATATAAGTCCCATTCACAGAGATGGTCCATACAGAAGTCCATGTACACAGAGGAGAAGAAGACATGCAACATCATGGAAATACGCAACAATGGCGGCAACACTGGTGGGTCTTTGTATATGACTCCATGCTGTATGATTCCATGGTGTAGACTCTGTGGTGTTGGAGCAATGTATCACTATTACACCCGGCCATCACCCCAACAGATCAATTTGGTCACACAGGACCAAGGTCTAATTCATGAACTTTCTCCACCAACTTCCCGATGGATCACTTACACACCCTTGTCTAGCATGTCTAAAATGTATCTGGAATGTGTCTAAAACACTAATATATGTAATAATATCATAATTTAAGGGTTTTTTACACACTTTTTCTCACCCTGACTATGGTTAGGATTAGTGTTAAGACTAGGGTAAGGAATAGGACTAGGGTGGCATGTAAAAGTTTGGGCACCCCTGATCAAAATGACTGCTATTGTGAACATTTAAGCAAGTTGAAGATGAAATGATCTCTAAAAAGGCCTAAAGTTAAAGATGACACATTTCCTTTGTATTTTAGTCAATTTCTTAGTCTTTCAATTCTTGTTTCAGGGATTTTCATCCATTCCTCCTTGGAAAATTCTTCTAGTCCTGTGAGATTCCTAAGCCGTCTTGCATACACTGCGATTTTAAGTTTTAGCCACAGATTTTCAATGATGTTCAGATCAGGGGACTGTGAGGGCCATTGTAAAACCTTCAGTTTGCGCCCTCTGAGGTTGTCTATTGTGTATTTTGACGTGTGGCTTGGCGGCCTCTCCTTGCTGAAGCTTGAGAAGAGTTTGTCTTGCTCCCAGCACCCATCTGGGTTTCATTGGCTAATTCACCTCTCCCTTTCCCCAGAGAAGCAGAGTCAGGGGGTTTGAAGGAGGTTGCGGATCCAAATGATCACATCCCACTCGCTAGACCATATAGGAGGAAACCTATCATAGAACTACATCCAGAGTAGACACACATAAAAAAAATTAAATGAAGGTGTGTACTGTCTAATATGGTCCAGAGCTTTAACCAAAAACCTAAAAGATCTCCTTCCTAGCCAAAATGCCCAGAAATTGGTTGTGGGTGCTTAAAAGAATGAAAGTGGAAGTTTTGCGCTAATACTCAAGTGGTGTCCCACAGTCAGTGAGTTAGAATCCTAGAACGTTAGAGTTGGAAGGGACCTCCGGGGTCATCGTGTCCAACCCCCTGCTCAGTGCAGGATTCATTAAACCATCTCAGACAGATGTCTGTCCAGCCTCTGTTTGGAGACTTCCATTGAAGGAGAACTCACCATCTCTTGTGGCTGCCTGTACCACTCATTGATTACCCTCATTGTCACCACCCCTTATCATTTAATTAGCATAGGCTAACAGCACCTGCACCCTTATCTTCACTTTACACCCATTTTATATCCCATTCTCCACTTAACACATTTCCCTACAGCTGAAAATACACAGCTGAGATAGCAACTGATGTTCAAGACTGTAGAGGATGACTTCATTACACCAGAATCTTCCCCTGGTTGCAGCTAGGGATGGAGGAACGCCGCAGACTTCACCCCTTCTTCATACACAGTAAGAAGCCCAGAGAACCCACCTACTGGACAGAATCACTATGCCTTCATTAAACATTGTAGCCCTAGGACCAGTAGCCATTTCTAAGATGGACAATTTAGGCAGCACCCAAGCTACCAAGGCTTCGCGAGAGATCATAGAGGCCAAAAATGCACTGAAAACACTCTCAGTATACTGGAAGCTCTATGATCACACCCTGACACTTTGAGTGACAGTTCGCTCTACACACAAACACACACTCTAAGCAAGCTGTCACTCAAGTGCTCTTGGTATGATTAGTTAAGAAATTGCTACCTTGCACCACACCAGTGACACGGGGAGAGACATTGCACGGAGATGACACAGTGATTAAAACTTAATTTCCCCGATGTAGCTTCACTTCAAGTCATTCGGATACACAGGATATTAAACGCTATTACCTGCAGGAACTAAACTGGAAAACAAGCGTTTCTCGTATTAAAATATTAATATTTTCTCTGTTAGATCTTACAAAACACATTTTCATTTTAAATTGTTCAAGGTAATCTTTCACCAGGCTTTTCTCATGTAATTTGGGGGCATCGTGATGTAGGGGTGGAGACCCTGATTGCAGTGATGTGTCACTTACTGGGCTTCTTGTTGTAGGCTCAATAAAATTAGCATTTTATCAGCAAGAGATTATCACTAGAGGACTAGTTGTCACGTGCCATGTAGTCCTCCTGCTTTGTGTTATCCCGCCCTCACCACTGATTTAAAGCTTTCATATCAATGTACAATGTACACAGAAAGCTGCTAATCAGTGGTGTAGGTGGGGTTATACAGGGCTCAGTGTTCAGGGAACTGCTTGATCTGCAGAAGATAAAACTGCAATTTTGGCAAAACTGCAGCAAACAGTCCAGTAAGTGATACAGCGCTGGAATCAGGGTCTCTGACCCAATATCAGATAGGATAGCAAAAACCTGGTGACAGATTCCCTTTAAAATAATATCTCTAAACAAAGTGCCATTTCATACACTTTTTAGCACCTCCCAATTTTTTTTTATCCCTCTCAAAAATGTCTCTAGTAGGTCCAGTGCCAGACGTCATACAAGCTCACAAACTCAGTCCCACCACCAGGATCCTTTTGTAAATTTTAGTGATTTCTACCATTGTGCAGGACAATAAGGATCAATGGTCCCAACATAATAGTACGTCCTATGCCTTACTTTGTTTAAGGGGTTTAAGGTGGGAGAACTAACCCCTGAGCTAACGAAAACAGATTGATCACTAATATGGAACTGAAAGCAATGTCTCTATTTTTTCAAATAAGGCTAGGTGCAGACATTCATATATTCTCTCATGAATGGGAATATGGCTGATTATGCTAATCATACTCTCATCAGAGTTTGACCAGAGTGTGATCCAATGCTCTCACATTAGGAAAGATGGAAAAAAAATTCTTTATCTTCTACATTGTGTCAGTATGTGGCAATACGACTGCACTCAGATGTCATCCGAGTGCAGTCCAGTTATTTCTATGCACTCATTGGCACGCTAAATGTTTGACTGTAAAGAGAATCATGTTGGTACTTATAATCTGCTTGTACTATTAGCTCTAAGGACAGTAAAACTAGGAGAGTCACTTCTAGAGGCGTACAGAGTAAGGCCACATTCAGTATTTGGTCAGTATTTTACATCAGTATTTGTAAGCTTAAAACCGGAGTGGAACAATCAGAGGAAAAATATGACTGAAAACTGTTCCATGAAAAACTCCATCAAAAGACAAGGGGACACTCCCTACTCTAGAGAAAACATAGGTTCAATCTCCAGAGGATACCATCAAGAGCCGGTCACAGCAGGAAGATGATGGTTTCAAAAAAGGCTTTGATGATTTCTTAGAACAAAATAACACAAGGCTTATAAATGTTTAGGATTAGTTCCTTTTCTTTCATCTCAATCATTTCTAAAGTTTACACATACCAATTTTCTTCATAACACTTGTTGATTGATCTCAGGGGACATATGCCACCAAACTGAGCTCAGTGATTGGCAGTAGCGCTTTATGATGTGAGATCAGCGCTGCAGATAAACAGCAGAAACAAGGGCAGCGGTTGTGGCTCAGTGCTGGACCAGGGGAAGGTGAGAAAATCACAATATGATTTATTTTTACAATAAAGTGTGACGCTGAGTCACCTCGGACGGACAAGTTGTGAGATGGGATAGTCAAGGAGTCCGAGGATTAAATCCAGGAGGGTACGTCATAAACAGAAGGAAGAGGCAAAGGCGTAGTCAGGTAATGTACTGACGTCAGAATACCAGGAGATAGCGGATCAGAGCAGAAAGAGTTAAACCAGTGTTTCCCAAACTCCAGTCCTCACGGACCCCACAGGTCATATTTTCAGGATTTCTTTAGTATTGTGCAAGTAGTGGAAGTATCATCAAGGCATCAGGAATTGTCTCACCTGTGCAACACTATGGAAATCCTGAAAACATGACCCGTGGGGGTCCGTGAGGACTGGAGTTTGGGAAATACTGGGTTAAACAGACGTATAGTCAGGACGTGGCACCAAAGTCAAACAACAAAAGATCGACAAACAGAACGCAAGGCACAGAGAGACAAACCACACAGTCTGGGAACAACAGCCGGTTAAGTAGCCTGGCAATGATCTGGGATAATGAACACCTGGAGACAGCCAGCATCTCCCAGTCTCAGATTGAACGGCTGAGCTGTCAATCAACACACTGATGGCTCAGCACGCCCCTGCACCAGACTGGACCACTGAGCTGTCAATCAAAGTACTGACAGCTTCAGCACTCCCCTGCACCAGATTGGACAGCTGAGCTGTCAGTAACTGCATCTCAGAAAACCCTTATTTGCATCAAGACGGGGTGGATGTGCAGTACCCTGCCGCGGCCACTAGTCTGTTGATGGAGCTGTGCTGTGCAGGTCAGTAACTCAACACAATGGACCGGCGGCGGCACTGATAACAGCAGAGCGGTGATGGAGGTGCATGACGCAGCCCCACTGATCAAATAATCAAATATTGATGACCATCCTAAGGATAGACGATTAAAATAAAAGTTCTGGACAACCCCTTTAACTATGTAACTACATGCAAAGCCTGACATTGAGCACAATATATATATATATATATATATGGAATTTCCATTATAAAACGGAGATCCGCTAAATTCTATATAAGCATTTCTGTCGGTGTCCAGAGTGCTTACATCGCTATTGCATTCTAAATAAAGACGACCACGAGTCCCAAAGTAAGTGACTTATACAAAACATCATTTTACAATCCTCCGCACCAATCTCAAAAGGGAAATAAATTGAAGCACTTCATGGGAACACGATCACGTACTTGGCTGCGGGCCCTGACTCCTATCTATGGCAGGGTGTGTTGTGGCCTGGGAACATGTCCTAGTGGAGCTCATATTCTCCAGGCAGCTCATCTCGGTGACACCTCTGCAGCTTCAGCTCCCTGCTTCTCTCCCCCCATGTTGCCTTTTCCTTTTACCCCCCTTTCCTTCCAGCTTTTCTTCTGCAGATTTTTATGTTTACTCTCAGTTTATTAATCTCAGCCCTTTTCATGTCTGTTCTGGAATTTTACTTTTATGTTACTTTACTGTTCTCTTCTTATTTACTTTCCCTCCCTCGCTCATTTCCTGCATTTTCTTCTTGGCAAGTCATTATTTTTACTTTCCTTGATTTTTTTTTCTTAATGTATAACAAACAATGAGATGCTGAATTACATTACCTTCGGTACAAAAAACGATGGATTGTAGTTATTGGGGTACAGTGGGGTCACATCTAAGCCTTGTATCTGAGAGCAAATGATTTTGTAAGCAGTCCTATAGACAATGAATGGGGCAACCTGTTTTACAATGCCACTCCACCCATTGCCGAAGGAAGTGAGGGTCCCCAATGGGGATCCCAAAGGTGGTATAACTAGGTGATACATGTTATTGGTAATAAAATCCCTTTAATTTCTTAATCATCAACCCTATATAGAGCTATTGTGCAATTTATATCATTTTCCTTTTCATTGTGAATGTAGAAATCTAAGGCTTGGTTTATTGGTTTTGGTGTTTTGCACCTAATTCATCCTATTTACTAATTTGTTTAAGTCTATTTTTATTTTTGCTCGCCATTGTAGGTGCAGTTTTTTATTAGATAGTCATCTTTTTTGGATTTATTGGTTCTTGGGGGGGGGGGGGAGGTTTGCTTTTATTACAATCCTCAAGATGTCATAAGATCTCGAGAGAACATTGACTTTTTCTTGTGATGTTCCGTTTTTCACTGTACCTTGGCAAACATAGCAGCACCAGTTATAGGAAAAATGTCTGCTTACAGTGACAGAAGTCACATCTAGGACCAGGCAGTTCTGTTTACGCATGGCAGACACCCAGTGATTATTTGATCGTCGATAGAAACGTCGACATTGCCGTTTCCGCTCTTTAATATGTAGCACTCATTGAGTGCCATGTAGATGCAAAAGAGAAGACAGAAGGGGTGATAAACCATCTCTGTCTTCTCCTAATTGTACCTGACAATTTATAAAAGGGACAATCAACGACTGTTCTCTGCTTCTAGTGGGCCAACAATGCTAGAAAAAGAGACGTTAAAAGACATCAGACACATGATATGGCACCTCAAAGCATGCCCAGTGCACAGCAGGTCTCCACATGGCGACTTTTGTTGATTGCCTCAGACAGAAGAGAATATCTGGAGGTGCATTTATTGGCCTTCAGGGGGCGAGAGTAAAGTGCTAAGCTGGAGATAGCATGATATTGCCAGATAGAGGAGATACTTGACACTGGATGGAATAATGTGGAGGGAGGGCTTGATGCCAGTAGATGCCTAATGGGGGTAAGGCGGGAACTCCTGGATGTAAGTTGAAGCCTCAGATAGACTCTATGGGGCAGTTTTGGCTGTCACTATACCGATATTTGAGGCTCTGGGTGTCACTATTGTGAGGGAGAGTGAGGAGGGAGATAGAGGCCATCACTCATGGTGCTCTGGATGTGACTTGCGACCATCTTTCAGAGCTGAATGTTGCTCTCAAGGTAAGAAAGGTTGGAGACCACCATCCTAAAATTTTAGCCAGCCATACACATCGATGGCTGTTGGTCAAATGAAGCTTTGGCTGATTGTTCGGCTGGCAGCAATCTTGGCTGGCTTTCATTGAAAAAGCAATCGTTAAAAATGTGCGGGAGAACAAAGATAAGCAGCCCCAAATTAGACATGCTCAATCGATATTGTTATGCCGGATACTCGCACACCTCCTAAAAGCGCCTTGTGTTTTGCTCTGCTCCACCCAGTACCTGCCCATCACTCTGAGCTACCTGGTGCCATCTTCCAGATCTGCGGCTGAACTCATGCAGGAATTTGTAAGCATTCTGTCCTGCAGAGATCTGCTTCCCTGGCCAATCACCTGCCAGCAGGTGATATATCAGGCCATTTCACCCACCATTCCTCACTTGAACTTAAGTTCTAATAGTTCTGTCTCTAGTTCCTGTATTGACAAATTCCTGTTTTGTCTCACCTGTTATTGACACGGCTAGCCTTTTTGTTTATCTTGATCTATCCACTCCTGACCTTGGCTACTAAGTCTGAACCGGTGCTGCCGGCCCCGAACCTCGGACTGTCTGACTACGCTTTTGTCACACCCACCTGTACTCCATACCAGAGTTTCTGACCCTGCTGCAGTCCCGGGGATTGCCCTGGAGTGGTACCCAGCCTATCCTCACCATCAGATGGTCTAGTGAATATCGGTAGACACTTAGTAACACCCATCCAGGGCAAGACCGGCCCGTGGAGTATTGGGTCCAGACCCACCAGCATTGCAGATATCTTCCCTGATGATCAGTTGTCCTGGCCCCCATGCATCCATCGATATTGGTGGGATCGGCTGACATTAGTCTAATGTGTATAGTGGCCTTTGCTTTAGTCCTGACAGGGACATCTGCATTGTTACATTGAGATTCTATTTACACTGCTTCCGGAACACCAGAAAGAGAACTTTTCTTGATTGTTCTTTTTTATTTTGGTCGCATCTTTGGTAGAATTGAAATACAAATAAAAATTACATGAGATCATACAAAGTGGTGGTCGAGATAAAAGGCGTTTTATACTTTTAATGTCGGAATCAGAACAGTTGGGGTGTCAGTGTCAGCTGTTACTAAATACTGTAATACAATTTCCGAGGGTTACATCCAAATAATCCCTGACTATAATTGTATTGTGTAATTCTGCATATTCCACTGCAGAGACAATTCCTGCTAGAAGTTTACTCTGTATTGGGCAGTGATAGGGGAGGGGAGCCATATAACCTCTGCTATTCCAGCTGGCTGCTTAGTGATAGTCATGGGACATTGATTCATAGGTCACAATACATAACCACTCCCGAAAATGTAGTACCCCCAAGAGAACTGTCTGCTCCAAATACTGTGTATAAAGATTTGTCTATAAATCAAAACAGAAGAAGGATTTACTAGCTTCGTCATTGCATAGCATTATCTCTTATTGCTCATTCTAATCCAACTTTCTTAAAGGGGTTTTATCAACATCACAAATGGTTACAATTGCTTGTAAAAACAATTTACCTCTTATAAAAATCATTTACAATGTGAAGAATGGAGACATTTTTCAGTTTATTTTTTTCGTCTCGTTGCCTTGGTTACTGACCTCTTCTGCAGTTCATCAGTAGTGACCAATAATCTAGGCATGCAATGCAGCACTTGCAAGCTCTTTGCTATAAAGCTTATAAGTGCTGCTCTGATGTTGGCCAGTTCACTGATTCTAGACGGCTTTTATTACACACCTGTTCTGGGTCCCAGCTCTGCTCCCTTCACCCAGTTCACTAAACTCTCTTGTGCTCCACGTCGGGCTTTGCAAGTAGCTCAGCATACTTCCAATTGATCATCTACTTAGGCCTATAAAAGGCCTACAAAGGCACACAGCTGTGTCTTAGTATTAAGACTCTTAGTTTGTCTGTGCACCACAGTACCCGCCTGCGGTCTCCAGGACCTCAGCTACCCGCCTGCGATCTCCAGGACCTCAGCTACCTGCCTGCGGTCTCCAGGACCTCAGCTACCCATCTGCGGTCTCCAGGACCTCAGCTACCTGCCTGCGGTCTCCAGGACCTCAGCTACCTGCCTGCGGTCTCCAGGACCTCAGCTACCCGTCTGCGGTCTCCAGGACCTCAGCTACCTGCCTGCGGTCTCCAGGACTTGAGCTACCAGTCTGCAGTCTCCAGGACCTCAGCTACCCATCTGCGGTCTCCAGGACCTCAGCTACCCGTCTGCAGGCACCTCTGCTACCTGATTCCCTCATGCCTCAACTGCCTGATGCACGACATTCATGACCCATGTGCCCACCCTGACCTTGGACTTTGACGATCCACCTCACCTAGTGGGCCTATCGGGTTTAGTGCCTCTGCTTGCAACATGGAAGAGTGCACAATGTGTTCCAGAGTCGCAACCATGCCAGAAGGCTGAAGTATCAATCAGAGATACACCGCCCCCTGACAAGCAGGAAACCTTTTGGCCTTGGAGTAATGCACTTCTGAAGGTCTATTTCCAGAACTTCTAGTGGTCAGGAAAATCATCTGCAATAAGTAAAACCATGGCTAATGTCAATGTTGCAGAAGTTGGAATGTGAAAATCCCAACTGAGAAAAGTGTATTAATGTGGTGTGTTTAACATAGCAAAGCCACAAATTATCAAGGTCTGCACAGTGTTACAGAGACCTAACTGTCCAGTCTTTGTATGGAAGCCTTCCTCGAGAGCTTTATATATCTACATGACACAGTTTAAGAAGTTGATAAAGTAAAAAAATAGTACAGACATCTTTGTGTTACCTTCTTATTTCTCCCAGAGCAGAAGTTTTACTCTGAGGACATCTGTAGATGCTGTGAGAGCTTTTAAAAAATTGGCAGTGAAAATTAAACCATGTGTAAAATGTCTTTATTTCTTCTAGCAAAAAATATATCAGTAGTAAAACATTAGCATATTTATGGAAATGAACATGCCTGGCTATCCGAAAGCAGTGCAGGGATTCATTCATTCACGTCTGCGCCCTAGTTCTGATACTTTCCTCCTGCCCACGCCTATAACATGGGCTTTTCAGAGAAGGGTGAGAGAAGAGATTCTTTAGAACTTCCTCAGGGGCTCATTGGGGAAAGGAAGTCTTATTAAAGAGGTGGGCCACTACTTTTTTATTGATGGTCTATAAATAGGATTGGCCATCAATATCGGAATGGTGGGAGTGCGACTCCCGCCAATCAGCTGTTACCAGCGCCGGCCGCAAGTTATTGGATGCTTCCAGAAAACAGGAACGATCTCATTTCTAAAGTGGCAGTAGCTATATAAATGAATACCTGGTGAATCTATAGTACCTGGCCGTGGTGGCTACTATAATTTTGAAGGAGCTGCTGTGCTTCGGCAACTTCAGGCCACCATCGGTAACAGCTGATTGGCTGCGACTCCAGGTGTTGTACCCCCAACAATCAACTATTAATTGCCTGTCATATGGATAGGCTATAAAAAATAAAGTAGTGGCCAACCTCTTTAATGCTTCAGCATACCAAGACATTATGGACAATTGTAGCTTCCAACATTATGATAATAGCTGGAGAAAGACCCTTTTCTGTTTCATCATGACAACCCCATAATGGCGTGGTTTGATGAGTTTGTTGGCACACAGCCTTGACCTCTTCCCCATTGAACATTTTTTGGCTAAACTAGTACAAAGTTTACAATCGCCAGGACCGCTTGTCCAACATCCGTGTCTGACCTCACAAATGCTGTTTTAAATAAATGGGCAAAAATTCTTAGATACCTTCAAAATCTTGTAGAAATACTTCCCAGAAGAGCGAAATCTGATATTAGTTGATATTCCGTAAATTTAAATTGAAAGTTATTTCAGTGACCATTGTGTTTTTTTCTTACTTTAAGAGAAGGGTACCAACAATTTTGTCCATGTGTGAATATCAAGAATGCATATAAAGTGAAGGTACCAGTCCACTATGAGTAAAAGTGTCATGTCTGGGAAAGGGATGAGTCGGGATGTGGTTACAATCAGCAAAAAGACTTCGTGCATATCAGGGGAAGTTGTGGCTAGTGTTCACCGCTATTCACCAGTCACTTCATCATCTCAGAGGTGGTAATAACTCCACCATGACCAGACCTGGGCAGCCCCAGCCCATCTATCAGCAGTGATGGGAGTGAAGAAGTAAAAGGCATGAATAAGTGTAAGCTGAGCTCCACTGGTACTGCATATTCCCTTGTAGAGTATCCTTTTTAAAAAAGGAACAATAAATAAAAGGCAAAAGTGCATGGCTATGAGCAAAAAAGCAAGGTAAATTATTTTGTTAGTTAAAATATTTGTCAGAGTTTTGCCCTGTCATTGCACCAGAAGAAGCCTTCAGGGTGAAACTCAGAGATGAGTGGATGACCTCTCAAATTTGTCAACTGCCATATCAGCTAACCCTCCCGAATACAGGAGTGCTTTTTGGTCCGACAGCTTTTCTCAGGAAGAACAATGTGATTGGCAGACCAAATCGGACATGCCTTATCGACCTCAATCCTGACCATCATTTGGCCGGCTTCCACATACACATTACACCATCGATATCAGTGGGTTCGGCTGACATACATTACAGACCAAAAGTTTGGACACATTTTCTCATTCAAAGATTTTCCTGTATTTTCATAACTATGAAAATTGTACATTCACACTGAAGGCACCAAAACTATGAATTAACACATGTGGAATTATATACTTAGCAAAAAAGTGTGAAACAACTGAAAATATGTCTTATATTCTAGGTTCTTCAAAGTAGCCACCTTCTGCTTTGATTACTGCTTTGCACACTCTTGGCATTCTCTTGATGAGCTTCAAGAGGTAGTCACCGAAAATGGTCTTCCAACAGTCTTGAAGGCGTTCACAGAGATGCTTAGCACTTGTTGGCCCCTTTTGCCTTCACTCTGCGGTCCAGCTCACCCCAAACCATCTCGATTGGGTTCAGGTCTGGTGACTGTGGAGGCCAGGTCATCTGGCGTAGCACCCCATCACTCTCCTTCTTGGTCAAATAGCCCTTACACAGCCTGGAGGTGTGTTTGGGGTCATTGTCCTGTTGAAAAATAAATGATGGTCCAACTAAACGCAAACCGGATGGAATAGCATGCCGCTGCAAGATGCTGTGGTAGCCATGCTGGTTCAGTATGCCTTCAATTTTGAATAAATCCCCAACAGTGTCACCTGCAAAGCACCCCCACACCATCACACCTCCTCCTCCATGCTTCATGGTGGGAACCATTCATGTAGAGTCCATCCATTCACCTTTTCTGAGCCGCACAAAGACACGGTGGTTGGAACCAAAGATCTCAAATTTGGACTCATCAGACCAAAGCACAGATTTCCGCTGGTCTAATGTCCATTCCATGTGTTCTTTAGCCCAAACAGGTCTCTTCTGCTTGTTGCCTGTCCTTAGCAGTGGTTTCCTAGCAGCTATTTTACCATGAAGGCCTGCTGCACAAAGTCTCCTCTTAACAGTTGTTGTAGAGATATGGCTGCTGAAAGAACTCTGTGTGGCATTGACCAGGTCTCTAATCTGAGCTGCTGTTAACCTGCGATTTCTGAGGCTGGTGACTCGGATAAACTTATCCTCAGCGGCAGAGGTGACTCTTGGTCTTCCTTTCCTGGGGCAGTCCTCTTGTGAGCCAGTTTCTTCGTAGCGCTTGATGGTTTTTGCCACTTCACTTCGGGACACTTTCAAAGTTTTCCCAATTTTTCGGACTGACTGACCTTCATTTCTTAAAGTAATGATGGCCACTCGTTTTTCTTTACTTAGCTGCTTTTTTCTTGCCATAATACAAATTCTAACAGTCTATTCAGTAGAACTATCAGCTGTGTATCTACCAGACTTCTGCACAACACAACTGATGGTCCCAACCCCATTTATAAGGCAAGAAATCACACTTATCAAACCTGCGAGGGCACACCTGTGAAGTGAAAACCATTTCCGGTGACTACCTCTTGAAGCTCATCAAGAGAATGCCAAGAGCATGCAAAGCAGTCATCAAAGCAAGAGGTGGCTACTTTGAAGAACCTAGAATATAAGACATAATTTCAGTTGTTTCACACTTTTTTGCTAAGTATGTAATTCCACATGTGTTAATTCATAGTTTTGATGCCTTCAGTGTGAATGTACAATCTTCATAGTCATGAAAATACAGAAAAATCTTTGAATGAGAAGGTGTGTCCAAACTTTCGGTCTGTACTGTAAGTCTAATGTTTGTGGCCAGCTTAAGGAGGCTGTCCAATACTTTATCATTGATGTGTGGCACCCCAGGAGTTCGGGTACCACAGTAGTGCTGCCTTCCTCTTGTTGAGGGTAGTGCTATGCCTGGAGACAAGTGAGATTCCCTTTGGCAGGTTATCACACACAACACCTTCCAAATCCAGGCCAGGAGGTGGAGCTCAAAACCCTGTTTTAGGGCAGCTTCCCTGGATAAAGATCCTGGTTTGGAGTAGGAACCAGGTTTAGTCTGACAGTGAAGGGAAAGGAGCAGAGGAGAGAGTGAGAGCTCAGGGAGGCTAGAATAGAGCCACCTAGGGGCCACAGCGCAGAAACCGGGTGCCGGGAGCCCGAGGCTGTGGGGAGCTGTAAGCCCCATAGCAGAACCGGAGGGCATAGGACTGCATGTAAATTGCCCACACCACACCTGAGGCACAGCAGCAATTTAGAGCCTGGAGTCACCGTGTAAGAGACCCCAAGAGTACAGCTGAAGCTGCCTGCCGTGCAGGTTCTGTCCCAGGACAGGAGAGAGAGAAAGGTGTACTTGGCCAGCAAACTACAGGTAGCAAGGTACCAGAAATCCAGCACATAGTGGAAGGCTCCCAACCTGACCTGCCAAGGGGATTTCGCTTGTTTCTGGGCTGCCTGGATTCCTTCTGTGCCTGTTGCCAGTACCCTGGACTGTGGATTACCACCTTCAGTAAACCAGGTAAAGACTTTACCACACTGTGTTCTCTACTTATTCGATGGCTTATACCATGTTGCCAATATACCTTGGGAGCCCTGGGGACCCCGCTTCACCTGTGGGAAGCATCACCATCACGGCTGCATCAACATCCCCCAGAGGACCCCTTTAAAGCAGCGTCAGTCACCCTGACCGAAAACCACAGGTGGAGTCACGAATAGACTACATCATACCAAAAACCTTTAATTGAGTCCCAGGGCCACGGACCAGGTCGCAGCCAATGTGACATCCCCTTTAATAGCCGACCGGACCCAGCACCGAGTACCCTGCCTTGGTGGGCGACTCAGATGTGTCATCCTTAGGATAGGTCATAAATGTCCGATTGGTCAGGGTTTGACACCCAGCATGCCTGCCGATCAGCTGTACCCGGCGCCGGCCGCAAGCCAGAACTGCTCGATTACGGAGTTAACACGAAGAACAGCTGATCGGCGGGGGTGCCAAGTGTCGGACCCTGAGCGATCAGACATTGATAGGCCCTCAATGATAAAGTAATGGACAACTTCACAAACTATGTCTGTGACTGTGCACTTGGGGAAGATACGTTCCTGGAGAGGCAGCACACAAACATTCCTTTCTTCCATTTACTATAATGGAGAGTGACAAGACAACATAAGTGAGGCCACCTGGGGAGGGGAGAAATTAGGTATAACATGTGGCCTTCGTACGGAGCCATCATTGAGTTCTTTATATTGGGTCTATCACCACTGTTATATTTATAATATTTAATCGTGATGTCATAATCATTGATACTGAACCCACCGTAGTATTTTCTCATATCTATGTGTGATATAGCGGTCTTGCTAAGAATACACACAGGTTGACAAGAGTAATGACGAGGTTCGTGCTTCAGGTCTGCATTATGTCTACACCTCTGCCAGCTAAAGATAACAATGACCTGATCTCCCTGGAGAAATAATATTCAGCGATTAATCATAGAATTCACAATGCTGACAGAGGCGACGGCTGCGGAACGGCACAATGTGGAATGTGCAACGTTTCTCTTACACAGAACTAGAAATGGCATCAGGTCCGGCAATTGGCTTAAGGATCAGTAGCCGACTTCTTCTTTTAGAAAGTTGTGAGAGTATTTTAGATGTATGCCATCTATTTAGAATTACGCTATAGGGGTTATCAAGTTTTGGAAAATTCCTGTCCCCCAGCTGCAGTTTGTGTAAAAAAATAAATAAATAAAAAACTAACAACTTTACTCAGCCTCCCCGGGTCCAAGGATGATTCTATGCCCTGTGTGTTATTGTCTGCAGCACTAACGGCACTGCAGCCAATCACACCACTCAGCAGCCCTGCCAGAGTTTATGGCATGAGCCACTCAGAGCTGATTGGCTGCAGCACTGTTGATGTGACGTCAGCGCTGCAGACCATAACAAATAATAGTAGCAGTGAGTGAGACTCAATGCTGGACCGGGGAAGAGTGAGTTAAGCCTGTTTTTAATATTTTTATACTTTTTTTTTATGAAACTGCTAAACTTTTTTAATGTTTGACACATTGTTGGGGTTATCCTTATCCTGCCCCATTTGTCCCAATAGCTACAGACCAGAATATTTGTAATGGTCTTATTACATTGCATAAGCCAATAGGGGTCCACCATTTACATGATTCACTGGCGGCTCTACATTTTTTTCTTACGGTGACTTTCCATCTGATATGATCCCCTATCGGACTCTAGATTGGGATGGATCGCCATCACGCCCCATCAGCAGATTATGTGAAGGGTCGGTGATGATATGTAATTTGGTGGAGGAAGGGATAGAGGTAAATGGTAAGAGGGAAGGGGGAAATACAATATAAATAAAGGAAATTAGATAAAATGCAAAAAAAAAGTATAAGTCTCACTGTTAATATATATAGCTTATTAGTGTTGAATTTAATAAATATTGATATTTTTAACTATCCATTGATTTGTTTCTTTTCCTCCCTTTCTATATTTACAGTATATAGACCACACACTCTGACATTGGTAATTGGACCAGAGCCATAAACTTCACACTGTATCCTGCAGTATTAATTGATTTTAAAAAAAATGCGTTCCAGAAAGATGGCCATAGTGCCACGATAAGGCCGGCCTCACACTGGGCGTAAGACAATACGCCACGTATTATACGTCCGTACTACGGCCGTAATACGGAGAAATGTTCCCAAAATATTGATCCGTAGTCAGGGTGTGTCAGCGTATTTTGCGCATGGCATCCTCCGTATGTAATCCGTATGGCATCCGTACTGCGAGATTTTCGCGCAGGCTTGCAAAACCGACATCTAATGGATTTATGTGCTCAAATGTTCGGGAAAACATATATACAGTATATATATATATATATATATATATATATATATATATATATATATATATATATATGTCATTGAGACACATATATATATATTCTGTATTTAGATTTCATTCAGCGCGATATCTGTGAACAGCCGGTAATTCAATTGCCGGCTTCTCATTTCTCCTGCACAAACCCGACAGGATATGAGACATGGTTTACATACAGTAAACCATCTCATATCCCCTTTTTTTTTGCATATTCCACACTACTAATGTTAATAGTGTGTATGTGCAAAATTTCAGCGCTGTAGCTGCTAAAATAAAGGGTTAAATGGCAGAAAAAATTGGCGTGGGCTCCCGCGCAATTTTCTCCGCCAGAGTGGTAAAGCCAGTGACTAAGGGCAGATATTAATAGCCAGGAGAGAGTCCATGGTTATTGGCCCCCCCTGGCTACAAACATCTGCCCCCAGCCACCCCAGAAAAGGCACATCTGGAAGATGCGCCTATTCTGGCACTTGGCCACTCTCTCCCCACTCCCTGTAGCGGTGGGATATGGGGTAATGAAGGGTTAATGCCACCTTGCTATTGGAAGGTGACATTAAGCCAGATTAATAATGGAGAGGCGTCAATTATGACACCTATCCATTATTAATCCAATTGTTGGAAAGGGTTAAAAAACACACACACACATGATTAAAAAGGATTTTAATGAAATAAACACAGCGGTTGTTGTAATAATTTATTGTTCTCTCAATCCATCAGGAACACCCTCGCTTGGAAAAATAATAAACGCACAAGATACATACCTTCTGGTGAACCGTCTCATCCCACGAAGTAATCCATCTGAAGGGGTTAACTAATATTACAGGCAGGAGCCCTGCTAAATGCAGCTGTGCTCCGTGCCTGTAATCCCCGGCGCATGAATGAAATGTAGGTCAATGACCTACATTTCCTTCAGTCGCGGTGATGCGCCCCCTGGTGGATGTCCTCATATGACCTGGAGCGTGGGAAAAAGTTCCCAGGCTGCAGTTCATGAGAACATCCACCAGAGGGCGCCTCACCGCGACTCAATGTAAGTACAGATCCTGCTTTCCTTTCAGCACCCGGGGATTACAGGCACCAGCGAGTGGTTTATCGCAGCTCGTGCCTGTAATATTAGTTAACCCCTTCAGATGGATTACCTCGTTGGACGTGATCTGACATCAGAAGGTATGTATATTGTGTGTTTATTATTTTGCCAAGCGAGGGCCTGGAAATGGATTGAGAGAGCAATAAATTATTACAACAACCGCTGTGTTTATTTCATTAAAATCCTTTTTAATCATGTGTGTGTGTGTTTTTTAACCCTTTCCTACAATTGGATTAATAATGGATAGGTGTCATAATTGACGCCTCTCCATTATTAATCTGGCTTAATGTCACCTTCCAATAGCAAGGTGGCATTAACCCTTCATTACCCCATAGCCCACCGCTACAGGGAGTGGGAAGAGAGTGGCCAAGTGCCAGAATAGGCGCATCTTCCAGATGTGCCTTTTCTGGGGTGGCTGGGGGCAGATGTTTTTAGCCACGGGGGGCCAATAACCATGGACCCTCTCCTGGCTATTAATATCTGCCCTCAGTCACTGGCTTTACCACTCTGGCGGAGAAAATTGCGCGGGAGCCCACGCCAATTTTTTCCGCCATTTAACCCTTTATTTTAGCAGCTACAGCGCACAAATTTTGCACATACACACTACTAACATTAGTAGTGTGGAATATGCAAAAAAAAAGGGGGGATATGAGATGGTTTACTGTATGTAAACCATGTCTCATATCCTGTCGGGTTTGTGCAGGGGAAATGAGAAGCCGGCAATTGAATTACCGACTTTTCACTAACAACGCTGCGTATTTCTTGCAGGTCACACTGCTGGTCCGTGTGGAATCCGTATTTTTCTCGCCCCCATAGACTTTCATTGGCGTATTATTTGCGCAATACGCTGACAAACGCAGCATGCTGCGATTTTGTACGGCCGTAGAAAGCCGTATAATACTGAACCGTAATATACGGCTAATAGGAGCAGCCCCATTGAGAATAATTGTGCCGTATGTAATGCGAGTTTTACGGACATAGTTTCTGCGCTCTTACGTCCGTAAAACTCGCCAGTGTGACGCCGGCCTTAATCTGCTTTTTTTTCCCAATATAACAGGACGGGACCGTCAAGGGTCGCCATTTCATCAATCATGCAAGGTCTGCTAACCATATGATCTGTAGGGTGGAGATAAGTTTGGCTTTTCTGTAGATTTTGTGTTGGTTTCTGAAACATTTTTGTTCTTCGCAGATCCAGCCAACAGCATTTGAATCTAAATAAAACATTTTTATAGGTTGCAGCTAGTATGTACGATCATAAAATATATGGAACAGGGTGAAAAAAATGCAACCGAGGATCAAAAGAAAAAAAAATGCTTGTTCAGCTGTAGAAATATATAGAAGTTTTCTTTGTTCTACTGCCTACCCGCCATGCTGGTTGTTGATTCACTTTATACATATTGCAAAATACATAAATTCCCTAACTTAATGAAAAACTCCAGCAGAAAAAAAAACACAGCCCACTCATATGGCAACGTGGGTGAAAATTTTCATCCACCCTTGGATGAAAGGAGCAGGGTCAGTTATTATATTACCCATTGTAACTGGTGGATCCTGTGTTATCAGCTGTGTACAGAAGTGTTAGCTATCATTGTAATCATGCCTCTGCTGATAGCGAGCCTGCTGAAAACTCTTCTTGAAAGAACAGGAAGCATGATAAAAAAAAAAGCTCCAGTGGCCAATGGGAAAATGGTAAGATTACTAATTTGAGGTTTTTGCATAAAAATAATATCCTATACACAATAAGGTATAGTAAGCCGTAATATGAGCTCTCCACACCAAAAAAGGCAAAAAAAAAACAACAACAAAAAACAAACAAAGAGGAAAAATATCACTATACTTGTGATACCACAAATATACCAGGATGAAAAATACACATTTGAAAAAAACATAAAGATAAAGTGTAAAATGCCTAAATTCTTATAAAAATAGTAATAGAGATATGACAGAGGATGGGATCACTGAGTTCTGAGGAGCAGAGGGCAGAAAAGTCACTAACGCTCTGCTGACTCCATAACCGTAGCATCCAGACCTCCTCTTATATTAACATCAGCACAAACACTTCGCCCCCACCCGGAGCTTCATGGCTGAGCAGCTGGATGCAGCCTTACATCACCAAGCACAATGCCGAGCGTCGGATGGAGTGATGTAAAGCCGCCACCACTGGACTCTGGAGCAGTATAAATGTGAAGTGACGGATTGTGCTTATTAGTGATGAGCGAATATACTCGTCACTCGAGATTTCTCGAGCATGCTCGGGGGTCCTCCGAGTATTTTTTAGTGCTCAGAAATTTAATTTTTATTGCCGCAGCTGAATGATTTACATCTGTTAGCCAGCATAAGTACATGTGGGGATTCCCTAGCAACCAGGCAACCCTCACATGTACTTATGCTGGCTAACAGATGTAAATCATTCAGCTGCGGCAAGAAAAACTAAATCTCCGAGCACTAAAAAATACTCGGAGGACCCCCGAGCGTGCTCGAGAAATCTCAAGTAACGAGTATATTCCCTCATCACTAGTGCTTATCTATTTGGTCTCTGATGGAGAAGTCTGGATTTGGTGAATGACAGAACGTTACCCACATGAAAAATCTCTACATACAGACTCCAAAATCTTATAGAAATCCTTCCCAGAAAAATGGAAGCTTCAGATGGGCCGACTCCACATTAATGTCTATGGATGTAGATGCTTTAACCCCTTAACAACCAGAGGTATTTTTGATTTTGCATTTTCATTTTTTTCTCCCCTTCTTCCCAGAGCCATAACTGTTTTATTTTTTGGTCAAAATGGCCATGTGAGGGCTTGTTTTTTGCTTTTTGCATTGGTTTTAACATATCATGTATTGGAAAACGGGAAAAAAATTACAAGTGCTGTGAAATTTAAAAAAAATGCAATCCCACAATTTTTTTTACCATATTCACTAAATGCTAAAACTGACCTGCCAGTATGATTCTCCAGGTAATTACGAGTTCATAGACACCAAACATGTCTAGGTTCTTTTTTATTTAAGTGGTGAAGAAAAACTTACAAAGTTTGTAAAAAAAAAACCAATGTGCTGTTGTCCGATACCTGTAGCGTCTCCACTTTTTGGGATCTCGGGTCGGGTGAGGGCTTATTTTTTGCGTGCCGAGCTGATGTTTTTAATGATACCACTTTGGCGCAGATACGTTCTTTTGATCACCCATTTTTGCATTTTAATGCAAGATTTGCAGCAACAAAAAAAAAACGTAATTCTGGTGTTTTTACTTTTTTTCTCGCTACGCCGTTTAACGATCAGGTCAATTTTTTTATTGATAGATCGGGCAATTCTGAACGCGGTGATCCCAAATATGTGTAGGATTGATTTTTTTTCAATTGTTTTATTTTGAATGGGGCAAAAGAGGGGTGATTTAAACTTTTATATATTTTGTATTTTTTTAAAATATTTTTTAAAACCTTTTTTTTTTACTTTTTGCATGCCTCAATACTTTCTTTGGGAGACTAGAAGCTGCCATAACCCGATCGGCTCTGCTACATACAGATGATGATGAGATCGCCTGTATGTAGCAGAAATGCTCACTTGCTATGAGTGCCGACCACCGGGCGGTGTTCATAGCAATCTGGCTATCACAACCATAGTGGTCTGCTGGAGACCTCTCGTTATCATGCCAACTCATCGGTGACCCACGATCACGTGACGGGGTCACCGATGGGCAGGATTTCCAGAGCGCTTGCCGGAAGCACAAATTTAATGCCGCTGTCAGAGATTGACAGCGGCATTTAACTAGTTAACAGCCATGGGTGGATCGCGATTCCATCTACGGCTGTTAGAGGTACATGTGAGCTGTTCAAAACAGCTGACATGTGCCGGGAAAGATGTGGGCTCAGTGCCGAAGCCATCAAAGGGATCAGGGCCGGCTCCAGGTTTTTGAGGGCCCCGGGCGAAAGAGTCTCAGTGGCCCCCCCCTTTAACACATACCACGATTCATGATCGCATATAACACAGCCATGTAGTATATAACACAGCCCACGTAGTATATAACACAGCTACGTAGCATATAACACAGCCATGTAGCAAATAACAGCCCACGTAGCATATAACACAGCCACGTAGTATATAGCACAGCTCACGTAGCATATAACAGCCCATATAGTATATAGCACAGCCACATATTATATAACACAGCCCACGTAGTATATAACACGGCCCAAGAAGTATATAGAACAGCCATGTAGTATATAGCACAGTCCACGTAGCATATAACAGCCCACGTAGTATATAACACGGCCCACGTAGTATATAACATGGCCCACGTAGTATATAACACGGCCCACGTAGAAAATAGAACAGCCATGTAGTATATAGCACAGCCCACGTAGCATATAACAGCCCATATAGTATATAGCACAGCCACATAGTATATAACACGGCCCATGGAGTATATAGAACAGCCATGTAGTATATAGAACAGACCACGTAGCATATAACAGCCCATATGGTATATAGCAAAGCCCACGTAGTATATAACACAGCCATGTAGTATATAGTACAGACATATAGTATACAGCACAGCCCCCCTCCCCCCAATAGTCCAGTACTCACTGTTATAGTTACAAAAAAAAAAACACTCCCCACCTCTCAACGTGCCTGCGCTGTGCCCTGCTCCGGTTCCGGCGGCTGCCGCTGCACTGCCTGACATACAGCGAGTGCGCGATGATGTCATCGCGCACCCGCAGCAGCAGTGTCAGAGGCAGAGTGGGGAATGATGGGAGAGGGAGCATCAGGTGACGCTCTCTCCTCCATCATTTGCTTTGAACTTTACCGGCAGACGCCGGTATAGTTCAATGCGGCAGCAGGGGAGTTGGCGCTGGTGACAGGTGGGCCCCCCTGCCTCACAGAGGCCCCATAGCGGCTGCGTGATGTGCCACTAGCTGAGGGCCCCTTGGGGAGCGGGGGCCCTAGGCAGCTGCCTGCCCCTAACGCTGGCCCTGAATGGGCCCCCCTGTCTCGCCAGGGCCCCGGCACTAGCCCGGGTACGCCGGGTGCTGACGCCGGCCCTGAAAGGGATGGAGTCCGACATTGGCGTACTATACTGCTCGATGTCGGAAAGGGGTTAAAAGCTCCTGCAGGTGTAATGTGGAGGGGTCTAAATACTTTTGTCCATATAGTGTACCTTATAGGCGATAGCTCAAAAAGCACAAGAATTATTACAAAAAAATATTAAATTACGTCATAATGTGATATCCAAATATTAGAAGGAGATGGGGAGAACTTAATTTAGCATTTATTATGGGATCTCCCCCATATTCCTCCTGTTAGGTTCACTATACTCTATTGTGGTTCTTTTTATTGTTTTTGCCTGCAATACATTTATTAAATACGGAGTGGAGTCCTTTGGTTACATACTTGTTTTTTTTATGTGATTTTAATAATTTGTTTCTTAAAGCAATGTAGTTTATACAATACAAATCTGGTCTTAATAATCATTTGAAATCTAATGTGTAAAAGGAGAGGAGAGGAGACAGGAGTATAATACATTCGGCCAATGAAGAACACACCCGCAGTATCCATTGCCATCAGTTGGTGGCGCCACTGTCTTATTAGAAATATGGAGTTCAGTTTGTAAAAAGGCTTAAAAGACCAATTTGGAATAAAAAGTGAAAAAAAACAAAGAAACACTGACTATTGTCTTCAAGTTATTCAATTCCGCCAAGTTTGTAAAAAAAAATTTTGTTTATTTTTTTTTTTTTTAATTATGCCTGCTACTTGGACCGTTCGGTCACAGTCAGGTCATTAATGCCAAGACTCCTGAATGACATATTTAGCCTTTATATAGCATTTCAGGGGTTGCCTGGTGCTTTTATATTGTTCGCCTTTCCTTAGGATAGGTGGATTGGTCGGGGTGCGACATTTGGGACCCTCGCCAATCAGCCGTCATTACTTCTGGTAGCAATCGTAAGTGAACAATTGCGGGGCAGAGCTACACAGCTTTGTCAACTATATAGTGGCTTTGTGCGGACCACTCAGTCCACAAAAAATCACGTACATATTAACAGCCCTATTGACTATGATAGGTACCAGTGCCATCTGGGAAAAACGTGGATAACACTCGTAAACGAAAAACTCACGTGTAAATGAGTCCTTATTCAGACATCCATTTGTTTTGCCCTGTGCACATTACAGTGTTTTCCTGTGTGTCTGCGGCGTGGTGCGTTTTTAGTTTTCCCTGTCTGTGCTTTCTGTAGGGGTTGGTGTGTGGTCTTATCACTGGGTGGCGGGTTGAGGATTCAGCATAGGACTGCAACAGGAGTCAGGGTCAGGCCTGGCGGCCCAGACAAGCACACCATCAGTGTAAATTCTGGGAGAGGAACAGACAGGGTTTTCCCTAGTCTGAGGGATATCGCAGGGGCCCGGGTAATCAGCTGTAGTCTACCCAATACCCGCGTGACAGACATTATATATATATATATATATATATATATATATATATATATATATACACACATATATACACACACAGTGTATATATATATATATATATATATATATATATATATATATATATATATATATATATATATATATATATATATATATATATATATATATATATATATCATACAGCGCTAGATAGCAGAAAAGCCGGTAATTCAATTGCCGGCTTTTGCTATCTCCTTCCCAAACCCGCCAGGATATGAGACCATGGTTTACATACAGTAAACCTTTTCATATCCCTTTTTTTTTGCATATTCCTCACTACTAATATTAGTAGTGTGTATGTGCAAAATTTGGGGGCTCTAGCTGTTAAAATAAAGGGTTAAATTGCGGAAAAAAACTGTCGTGGGCTCCCGCGCAATTTTCTCCACCAGAGTGGGAAAGCCAGTGACTGAGGGCAGATATAAATAGCCTAGAGAGGGACCATGGATATTGCCCCCCCCCCCCTGGCTAAAAACACCCCAGAAAAAGCACATCTGGAAGATGAACCTATTCTGGCACTTAGCCGCTCTCTTCCCACTCCTGTGTAGCAGTGGGATATGGGATAATAAAGGGTTAATGTCATCTTGCTATTGTAAGGTGACATTAAGCCAGGTTAATAATGGAGAGGTGTCAATAAGACACCTATCCATTATTAATCCAATAGTAGTAAATGGTTAATGAAACACACACACATTATGAAAAAAGTATTTTATTGAAATAAAGACACAGGGTGTTGTAATAGTTTATTATACTCTCAATCCTATTGAAGACCCTTGTCACCTAAAACAAAGTTAAAATAAAAAAGCAACAATATCCCATACCTTCTGTCGTTCAGTCTTGTCCCACACTGTAAATCCATCTGAAGGGGTTAAATAATTTTACAAGCAGGAGCCTGCTAATACAGCTGTGCTCCTGGCTGTAAAATCTGGGGAATGAATGGAAAGCAGGGGAACGTAGCTACCTAGACTTGCGGTGCTGCGCCCCCTGCTGGTATAACCTCAGATGAACTCGAGCGTGAGAAAATATTCAGAAAAATTCCCACGCTCGAGTTCATCTGAGTTTATGCCAGCAGGGGGTGCAGCATTATTAACCTGGCTTAATGTCACTTTACAACAGCAAGTTGCTACACCGGAGTGGGAAGAGAGAGGCTAAGTGCCAGAATAGGCGCATCTTCCAGATGTGCCTTTTCTGGGGTGGCTGGGGGCAGATGTTTTTAGCCGGGGGGGGGGCAATAACCATGGTCCCTCTCTAGGCTATTAATATCTGCCCTCAGTCACTGGTTTTCCCACTCTGGTTGAGAAAATTACGCGGGAGCCCACAAATTTTGCACATACACACTACTAACATTATATCCTACAGAGAACCACGGAGTATAAAAAAGCCCAAAGGCATCATTTACTAAAAAGGTAACAACTTTATTAAAGATAATAAATTCACATAAATACAGACTTGACATACAATGTACACGTATGACTCATGTACGGCGGACAAAAAACACTGAAAATAACACCCAAGGTAAAGAAAAGGCAAGAAAGCTTATGGCCATTAGGGACATGTGCACTCATAAGTGGTGCGACATATACCATGAAAGTGCATAGTGCAATTCAAAAACACATGTGCCTAATAGGGCCAGATAGGTAACTACTATTCACACCCGGGGGGCCACCGGACAGACACTGGCACCAATTCTGGGTAATAGCCCCGTCTCACACAGCGACGCTGCAGCGATACAGACAACGATGCTGATCGCTGCAGCGTCGCTGTGTGGTCGCTGGGGAGCTGTCACACAGACAGCTCTCTCCAGCGACCAACGATCAGGGGAACGACTTCGGCATCGTTGAAACTGTCTTCAACGATGCCGAAGTCCCCCTGCAGCACCCGGGTAACCAGGGTAAACATCGGGTTACTAAGCGCAGGGCCGCGCTTAGTAACCCGATGTTTACCCTGGTTACCAGCGTAAATGTAAAAAAAAACAAACACTACATACTCACCATCTGTTGCCCGTCAGGTCCCTTGGCGTCTGCTTCCTGCTCTGACAGTGCCGCCGTACAGTGAGAGCAGAGCGCAGCGGTGACGTCACTGCTGCGCTCTCACTTTACGGCGGCTCAGTCAGAGCAGGAAGCAGACGGCAAGGGACCTGACGGGCAACAGATGGTGAGTATGTAGTGTTTGTTTTTTTTTACATTTACGCTGGTAACCAGGGTAAACATCGGGTTACTAAGCGCGGCCCTGCGCTTAGTAACCTGATGTTTACCCTGGTTACCAGTGAAGACATCGCTGGATCGGTGTCACACACACCGATTCAGCGCTGTCAGCGGGACCTCAACGACCAAAAAAAGGTCCAGGCCATTCTGACACGACCAGCGATCTCGCAGCAGGGGCCTGATCGCTGGTACGTGTCACACATAGAGAGATCGCTACTGAGGTCGCTGTTGCGTCACAAAACTTGTGACTCAGCAGCGATCTCGCTAGCGATCTCGCTATGTGAGACGGGGCCTTAAGATTGGCATAGCTTCAAACTTGTTTTAGCCCATTAGGGTGTGAATAGTAGTTACCTATCTGGCCCTATTAGGCACATGTGTTTTTGAATTGCACTATGCACTTTCATGGTATATGTCGCACCACTTATGAGTGCACATGTCCCTAATGGCCATAAGCTTTCTTGCCTTTTCTTTACCTTGGGTGTTATTTTCAGTGTTTTTTGTCCGCCGTACATGAGTCATACGTGTACATTGTATGTCAAGTCTGTATTTATGTGAATTTATTATCTTTAATAAAGTTGTTACCTTTTTTTAGTAAATGATGCCTTTGGGCTTTTGTATACTCTGTGGTTCTCTGTAGGATATGATTAGTATTGGAGTGTTTGCCCTATATTCTCCTATGTCCATTATAAGGGTTTTCCCTGTGATTGATCTTGATTGATATGCATCAGTGGTATGTGTATTTGACACTACTAACATTAGTAGTGAGGAATATGCAAAAAAAAAAGGGATATGAGATGGTTTGGGAAGGAGATAGCAAAAGCCGGCAATTGAAATATAAATACACACATTATATATATATATATATATATATATATATATATATATATATATATATATATATATATATATATATATATATATATATATATATATATATATATATGTGTGTGTCTCACTGACATATATATATATATATATATATATATATATATATATATATACCTATTCTACGTGTAGACATTTATTTGATCTATTCTAACCTGTCAGTGTGATTTTACTGTACACCGCACTGAATTGCCGGCTTTTCCTGGACCCGTGGAAGCGCATTTGCGAGAAACGGCCGTCGTCCGCTCCTGTCTCCCCTCACCCCTCTCCTCTTCCTGCCGCCTCTCCATGTATGTCTAATACCGCATAAAGCGAATAAAGGACACTGATTTCAGCAATCTTGGGGTGAGTGCCACATCACTTATATTGTTGCATTACCTGAGACTCTACCGTTCTGATATATGTAGAGCACCGCCCATTGATGCATTAAGCGCTGTGTTTCAAGTCTGGTGGAAAATCGGCTTCTTGGGGTATGTGTCCACGTTCAGGAAACGCTGCGTTATTGACGCAGCGCTGAGCCGCAGTGTCAAAAACGCAGCGTCCAGATGTTACAGCATAGTGGAGGGGATATAAACCAAAATTCAATATTCCTATAGGTCAAAGAGAATCAAAGTACAACCAAATAACCTATAATCCTCAATTAACTATATAAAACAATACTTTTATTGGTTAAAACCATAGACACAGCCACAAGCATAACATAACGCACTATGACATCTTCAGAACGATGAGTATTGCTCCTAGCTCATTGCTCCACTGCATTGTTATCCATGTACACTGACAGACTAGTTTACGCAATAACTATAAATGAGGCGGGTATCTCTATATAAGAGCGTTATATCTCTGGTTATTGATTAGGGTGGCCTCTTTAAAATAATGTGCATATCATGATGATCTGTATTAGTTATGCAATATCTTTGATCTGTTTATGTATCTTATGTGTACATGGTTAGTTTGTTTGTGCTACTGAGTACTGATTATTTAGTCAGTGCATCTATTTATTTCTGCTTTGCTTGCTAGAGTATATCAAGTTAATTATTTTGGCATATATATTTTTTGTGCCATTTTTTCCCAGCTACCCATAGGGAATCCAAGGGATAGCCGTCGCGGAGTGGGGGCGCCATTTCCGCTGTACAGTAGGGTGCCAACCTCCACAGCAAGCCAGGTATTGAGGTTAGGGAGCAGTGCAGTTAGGATTTTTTGTTCACTTTTAGCACTTTATTCTGCACTGTTTTGCACTTTGTATGTCTGTGTCTCTCACCCTATCAAAATAAATACAAAAACGTTTTTGCCTTATCTACCAATGGGCAATTTTTGTTATTGATATCTATCTACCCAATTTCTTCCTTTTGTATATCTGGAAGCCCGGTTGTGACACATATGTAGGGCAGCAATAGGGATTTTTAGGGTGAGCCGTCATTGAGTGGGGGCGCCAATCTCGTTTATGTGTAGGGTGCCAACCTCCACTGCTAGGTAGTAGGTATTAAGGGTCCCCTTGATAGGGTACATCTAGAGAGCACGGTTGTTAGTTATGTTATGCTTGTGGCTGTGTCTATGGTTTTAACCAATAAAAGTATTGTTTTATATAGTTAATTGAGGATTATAGGTTATTTGGTTGTACCTAGCATAGTGGAGGGGATTTAATGAAATCCCATCTCCACTGTGCATTAAAAAAGGCATGCGTTTTTCCCACGAAAACGCACATGCGGTGCGTTTTTCCTGAACGCAGCATGTTGCTACAATGAGCAAAACACGCAGGAACACCGCAGGTGACCTCAAAGTGACCTCAGGTGCATTTTTAGTCAGGATTTTACCTCCATAAAATCCTGACCAAAGCCTGAAGCAAACCTGAACGTGGACACATACCCTTGCTCTTGTAGCCTGTGAAGACAATCTTATACCTGGTGCCGCTCAGTTCTCACTCTTTTTTGATTTGCATTCATATATAAATATAAATATATATATATATATATATATATATATATATATATATATATATATATATATATGTGTGTCTATGTGTAGACATTTATTTGATCTATTCTATTCTAACCTGTCAGTGTGATTTTACTGTACACCGCACTGAATTGCTGGCTTTTCTCTATAACACCGGTGCGTATTTCTTGCAAGTCACACACATGGTCCGTATGTAATCTGTATTTTTCTCGCCCCCATAGATTTTCATTGGCGATTTTTTGCGCAATACGGTGACAAACACAGCATGCTGCGATTTTCTACGCCCGTACTATACCATATAATACGGATGCGTAATATACGGCAGATAGGAGCTGCCCCATAGAGAATCATTGGGCCGTGTGCAATGCGTATTTTCTGCGCCTCTCATACGTCCGTAAATCTTGCTAGTGTGACGCCGGCCTTAGACAAGCACAAAACATGCGGGGATTGTCTGATATACACGGAAAATTCCCACATGTTTTGTGGCTATGTAACAGCTGCGGAACCTGGGGCTGCGATACTCGGTGCGTACCCAAGCATCATAGTCAAAACTCGAGTAACGAGCACTTGCGCTCATCACTGCTACCTATTAAAATGTTAAAAATGGATAAACAGATGGCCCAATGATTGAATACGGATTTTCATGGCCCCATAGACCCACTCCCAGTCCGTGCCTTGCCGTCTTAGCAGTTAGCATGTACCACAAAACACAGAAGTGCGAATTCGGCCTCAGCGACAGTAGATTTCCTGCAAGTGAATAAATTATTTTTTCAACTTGGGAATCAAAGATTTAGACCTCGTTCGTCCATCATTTTCTGACAAAATTCTGTCGTAAATCTGTTTGAAATGTTGAAGAGAAGATTCTATCTAGGCAATTGCCAAAAATAATTTTTAAAGAAGTTAAAAAATACCGAGTGATCTTTCGCCTGTGCTGAGCTCCTGACCGAGAAGTCACCATTTACTTAGTGAGTGCTGAGGTCTGCTAGTCTGCTGAGGGCTCCTGTTTGCTGATAATCAGTCAGATGCCTGCCATTTATTATCTAAAGAGGATTGACCTTTTCCTTGCAGGTTAGGAGGCCATGGTAGGTTGAGCAAGTCAGAAGGTCGTCCACCTGGCATTAGACAATGGTTGGTAGCCAGTAGACTGGTCTGTATGACATTTTGACCAAGTTTACCAAGGACAGGACAAAACGATTCCAAGATAGGGGCATTTGATAACGGGTACTTTCTTGTGGATGGTTTTCTACATGTGCCACCGTCCACATGCCATCACAGGGGAGGTCTAGCACTTTCTAGAAAAGCAAATAGCAGCCTGGTGCAGAGCCACTGCTCCTCCTCTGTCCCATTTTATAGGGGATGTCATAAATGTGTTACCAACCAAGGTGACCATACACACAGCTGGATGAGGAGTCCTCAGCTATGTCACCGCATTCTCCCCCACTAGGAGCCTGCAATCCACTGCATGTTCATGTTTCCTTAACCCCTTGATTATAAGTGAAGATTGGTCATATCAGCCTAAAGCTAGAGCCACGCAGTGACGTTGGCCATGACAGTCATCCACTCGTGGTCCTACAGAAGATAATGGGATCAAACTTCATCACCTACACTAGCGCAACAAGTAAAGTGTGCAAAAAATTTAACCAGGTCTTATTTTTTGCAACTTGCTCGTCACGGTTGGGATAGTGTAGGTGTCGAAATGTGACCAAAGTCCTTTGTATACCGCTGTGATGTAGCAGGGGCACCGAGAAAACTTCAGTCGTGCAACAGCTGTCGTGGCCAAAGTCACCGTGTTTCTCTACCCAAAAATTAGCAGTCTTCCATCAGCTTTCTACAAAGGCCATAAAATGTTTAGTTTTATATAAAAACACTATATAAGGAAAAGCTCTGCAACTTTTTAAAAATACTCTATGGGGCCAAATCTGATAAAGTTGATCAAAAAGATTCACAGGACTTGGGTTCAACGTCTGCGCTGGTAATTCTTGGCTGTTGCACCAGAGCCCTGCAAACCTTCTCTTACCTGACACCTCTTCTAATTAGCAGACCACGGTGAAGTCATTACTTTGCGGCACCATAAATGCATGACGTTGTGGGGGCCTACTAATCAGAAGAAGAGTCGGGGATGCTGCAAGTACGAACATGTACGCGGGGCTCTGGTGCGGTGGTCATGGACTAGCGACGTGGCTGCTGGACCAGGTTCCTAAACACCTTTTATCTCAATTAGTCTCTAATCACTAAATTTGTTGTTTTTTTTACAGTGATTTTCTCTTTTTCTTGTTTCCTTTGCCTGATTCATTATCTGTTTTGCAGTTTTTCAAAGCTCTTTGCATCTTTTCTTTTTTTGTCCATCAATGTGGGTGTGGTTAATCAATTCCATATGTTTTCACCTAATTCTGAAAAGGTTGCAATTTTTTTTGTGCAAATCTATTCCACTACTCTCAAGCATTTTTTTTACCGGGGGGGGGGGGCCGGCGTCACACTGGCGTATTGCATCCGATGCGAGATCCGGCGTCACACTGGCGTATTGCATCCGATGCGAGATCATCGGATGCGATATGCTAATGACACTCGGCTCCTGCTCGCAGCAGAGCAGGAGCCGAGTGTCATGCGTCTGTGCTCCGATTCTCTCGCACAGGGAGGATCGTAGCACAGCTGCGGAGGAGGCGGAGAAATGAATTTCTCCATCTCCTCCATTGCTGGGGTCCGCTTATAACGCACATCACTCGGATGATATCCGAGTGGTGTGCGCTGTCTCACTCGCACCCATAGGCTTATATGGGTGCGAGTGAGCACAGAGTATTCCTCGGTCTGAGACAATCGCAGCATGCTGCGATTGTCTCGGACCGAAGAAAACGGCCGACAAAATGTCGGCTGCTGGGAGCTGCCCCATATGTTAACATTGGTCCGAGTGCAATGCGATTTTTTTATCCCATTGCACTCGGCCGTTTAAAACGCGAGTGTGACGCCGGCCTTATGCATACTCTTGGCCAGAGACCGACTAGTTGGCATGGCTCACTCCATAAACTTGTACTGAGTGAGGCCGCACCCCGTCTAGAGATGCGGCCACCTAGTGGTCATGGCCGACTAGCGGGCTCGGGCTGGAATATGTATAACACATACGTACTCTCAGTTTCTGGCTCAGAAACCGGCAAATCTCCGCAGTGCACAGTGCCTGTACTGGGGAGATTCATATGTCTGCAGTCACGCAGAGTGACTGCAAACGTATTGATTTGGACTGGACAACCCCTTTAAAAAGTAAAGAAAAGCATATGATTAATCAGAGCCAATGTTTGAAGTGTGTTTATCAGGTCTCATTCAGACATTTTTCTTTTTTTGCGCACCCATAGACTTTAATAGGTGAATCTTGTAATACAGAAGAGACTAGCGCATGCTGCAATTTTTCTCACACTGAAATTTGGTGTGTATATATATTAAAGGCCCCGTCTCACATAGCGAGATCGCTAGCGAGATCGCTGCTGAGTCACAAGTTTTGTGACGCAACAGCGACCTCAGTAGCGATCTCTCTATGTGTGACACGTACCAGCGATCAGGCCCCTGCTGCGAGATCGCTGGTCGTGTCAGAATGGCCTGGACCTTTTTTTGGTCGTTGAGGTCCCGCTGACATCGCTGAATCGGTGTGTGTGACACCGATCCAGCGATGTCTTCACTGGTAACCAGGGTAAACATCGGGTTACTAAGCGCAGGGCCGCGCTTAGTAACCCGATGTTTACCCTGGTTACCAGCGTAAAAGTAAAAAAAAAAAAACAGTACATACTCACCATCTGTTGCCCGTCAGGTCCCTTGGCGTCCGCTTCCTGCTCTGACTGAGCCGCCGTAAAGTGAGAGCACAGCAGTGACGTCACCGCTGCGCTCTGCTCTCAGTGTACGGCGGCACTGTCAGAGCAGGAAGCAGACGCCAAGGGACCTGACGGGCAACAGATGGTGAGTATGTAGTGTTTGTTTTTTTGGTAACCAGGGTAAACATCGGGTTACTAAGCGCGGCCCTGCGCTTAGTAACCCGATGTTTACCCTGGTTACCCGGGTGCTGCAGGGGGACTTCGGCATCGTTGAAGACAGTTTCAACGATGCCGAAGTCGTTCCCCTGATCGTTGGTCGCTGGAGAGAGCTGTCTGTGTGACAGCTCCCCAGCGACCACACAGCGACCACACAGCGACGCTGCAGCGATCAGCATCGTTGTCTGTATCGCTGCAGCGTCGCTGTGTGAGACGGGGCCTTTAGATATCCGTCAGTCAGACAGGGCCTGATCAGGGAGAAGTCAGTAAAGACCCACCCCCAGGTAGGCGGAAGTCAGTAGAGAACCATCACCAGGCAGGGAGAAGTCAGTAGGGACCCACCTCCAAGCAGGAAAAAGTCTGTATGAATCCACCCCCACACAGGGATAGGTCAGTAGAGACTCACCCCCAGGCTGCGTGTAGACAGTAGGAACACCCCCAAGCAGGGAAAAGTCAGTAGGAACAAAACCCTAGGAAAGGAGAAGTCAGTAGGGACCCACCCTCAGGCAGGGAGGAATCAGTAGGGACCCATCCCCAGGCAGTGAGAAGTCAGCAGGAACTCACCCCCAGGCAGGGAAAAGTGAGTAGGGACCCATCCCCAGGCAGGGATAAGTCAGTAGGGACAAAACCCTAGGAAAGGAGAAGTCAGTAGGGATCCACCCTCAGGCAGGGAGGAGTCAGTAGGGACCCATCCCCAGGCAGGGAGAAGTCAGTAGGGACCCATTCCCTGATTACTAGTCATCTAAATGAGGTCTTTCGAGGCTCCCTGTCCAAAGTATGTTTTTTTCTGAAATATTGCAGCATTTCAGAGCGAATCCTAGATATTTGTAAAGGTGAAGTAGATTTCTCATTCATGCTGCCCCTGGTTCGAGCAGCATGTATCACCTGACAAATTCTCTTGAAATGCTTTCCAAGTCTGCACCATTGTGTCATCACTGTATGATTTAGTTTTGTAATAACGTAATTTTCTATAAATATAGAATGAGGGAAATCAGTTTGTGGTGAATCAAATTTTCCTCTAATTTTACAAAAAAATTCAGATTTGCTCAAATCTGGCCAACTGGCTGCTGTCTTGCTGGATTATATTGGAGGGCTAGGAAAGGATTATTATAATTTTTTTAATTATAAATTCTACCCACCCGGCTCTCACCCGTCCCACTGCACATTTTTTAATTTCGGCAGATTTTCTCATCCTTAGCAGTTTTGCTTGCTTGTCTTTTTTTTATCTGTTTATACTCTGGAAATCATTAAAGAAGCATGTAGAGATATATGGTCATTTATTCTGTCCCTTTGGGCATATGAAGGAAATGTTTGTGTTACTTCAGTTCAAAACAGATATATTTAGTTTGCGAAGAAGTAACAGAACGTCCTTGAAATGATGTACTAATGAGATCAGTGCACACAGCCATGTATTGTGTCACACGGCTTCTGAAAATAGGATTTTCCATGTGACTTTTCCCACTAGTTAAATAGGCATTCACTTTTATGAAAAGTTAAAGGGAGTTTCCAAGATCATGAAAAAGAAAAAGGGAAGGAATGCCAATGACAAAAGTACCACTTTCTTATTTTGCTGTAGCAATGTCTTTATTTTGCTGTAGCAATGTCTACTCATGTGACTGCTGCAGCCAATCACTTACTTCAGCAGTGCAAAGCATGAGTGAGTTGAGATGGATGATTGGCTGCAGCGCCTTGAGGCTAGAAAGGTGCAAGAAAAAACGAAAGACTTGAGGGAAGCACCGAATTGGTTGTACTTGAGTGACAAGGAATTTATCGGGTGTGTGATTGCAGCACCTCCAGGTAACCGGTTGCTTCAGTGATGTTACCTTCCCTTCGGGGAAGGTGATGTCACGCTCGGAGGCAAAGTGGATACTATCTATCAGGTAAGGCACTCACATTCAACACAATCTGAATCTAGGCCAGAAGGGGGAGCTCAGGACCCGGATTCAGGGGCGCTTCCTTACACTTTATCTATCCTGGACTGGAGGAGGAGTAAGTCAGTCTCAGAGAGTCTGAGAGAGACAGTGGAGGGAGGCAGTTGGTCTCCAGTAGCTGAAGGACGTCTGGCGCAAACGTGGGGGCCAAGCAGCCACGAGGGAGCTGCTACCACTGGAAAGAAAAGCACAAGGAGAATTGAATTGTGGAGGAGCTTAGAGGAAAGAAGCATAGAGGAGGAAAGGGCTCAGTAGGGGAACAGCGGAAGGACACCCTCAGAGTCAGAGCGCAGAAGCCGGGTACCGGGAGCCCAAGGTCGTGTTGTTCTCCAGGACACGTGACAGAACCGGAGGGCAAAGCACTATATGTCAATTGCCCGTAACAAGTCTGAGGTGAAGCAGTGACCATGAGAGCCGGGTCATCTAAGAGATCCTATAAATAGGCTCAAACTGCCTATCGTACAGACATCTGTCTTAGGACAGGAGAGAGGGGACTTGCACTGAGCTTCAAGCAGCCGGGACCTAATTAACTAAACGGCGCTAGCAGGAAAGGCTTACGGACCTCACCTGGGAGAGGGATCTCTTATTGCCTCCAAGCCGGCCGGACCACAGCTAACCTGTACTTGGTACCCTGGACTGAGGACTACTACTACCATCACTAAACCAGGTAAAGTCTTGCAAACCTGTGACCTCGTTCTTTGTGCATTTATCGGCTTACACCATCTTGTCATACACCTGGGAAGCCCTGGGGACCCCGCTTCACCTGTGGGAAGCGTTACCATCTTGCTGCAACAACATCACCCCAGAGGACCCCTTTAAGCAGCGTCGGTCCCTACTGACCGAACACCACAGGTGGCGTCACGAACATAGACATTACAAATCCCCTTAAAGACCTTCCCCTTTAATTGGATGCCCCGGGCCATGGACCGGGTCGCAGCCACCGTGACATCCCCTTTAAGACCCGGTAACGAGTACCCCGCTGCCCTGTCGGGGCGCTCCAAAACAGCTTTTACTATACTTTGACTGGTGTCAGTTTTTTCTGATATCCCTTTAAGAAGCCATTATTTAACTTTGGGGGAAAAAAAAATACGCTTTGATGGTTCAAACCTGCGAGGTCAAAATAAGCAGCGACTGCATGAGATTTCGGAAATGTAATTCACTTTGCTGGTATTGTAAAGCATTGCATTTTTTTTCTGGGGCAAACACGCAGCGTGTGACCAAGTCCTAAGGTTTTCATGGAGTTTTTTGGATCTTGTCCGCTCCAACAACGGCTGAAAAATGTCTTAAAAGATGCTTGAAAAACTCCTCCTGTTCATTTTTTTTGTAAAACCACTTTGCTGCTAATACATTCAGTATTTTGAGTGTTTTTTTCTTTCCAGGTTTTGGAATAATGCCTGGTGGGTTAAAATGTAGTGCATTCCACTTCTTTGAAGCTGCTTCTGATGGAACCCTCTCCAAACTAGACACTTTCCAACTAAATTACCTCAGCGTAAGCGTCGTTAGAACTCTACCCACGGCGCTCGCCCTGACGTAGTTGAGGTGAAGTGAGTTCATTGGCTCTGAACTCCGATGACCTTTCTAATGGCATTGCAAGCATGAGAACTTTCTCACGCTCGCTGTGATGTCACTGAGGTGAAAGGAGTTCATTGGATGTGAACTCCTCTCAATTTTATCACATCACCATGAGTCACTGAGCTGAGCAAGCACGCGCAGCTCAAAGTCTCTGCTGGATGGCAGGCTGTATAGTTGCATCATGCAAAAATTCAGCCTGCCTTCTAAATGTAACAGTGCTTTAAGCATCGCTGGACAATTGGATTATTATTTTTATGTCAGTGGCAGGTGAGGATGATGTGGTTTTATCATTTTATTTATTTATTTTTTGCAGGGGACATTGGCTTCAGTGGATTGGGGTAAATGTGAGTATAAATGTTCTTGGTTAATTCAATAAAGGAGTCTGTCTTTTTTTTTTCAAATAAAAGGACTTTATTCTGGCGGTCACTTTTTTGACAATTTGACTATGGGGTTAGTAATGGGGGCATCTTATAAATGACTCTCCATTACTAACTCCTGGGCTTGATGTCAGCTGCCATTACAAATCTGACATCAACCCCCTCCCCCAACTATCACCCCACGCACAAAAGCAAAAGGGAAGAGCGGAGGCTAAGTGCCAGAATTTTAGTCTAGGAGGGGGGCCAATACCCATTGCCCCTTCCTAGCCTATTAATATCAGTCCACAGCTGTCTGCCTAGCCTTTGATGGTTATTAATAGGATGACCCTATGTTATTTATTGGGGGGTCCCCCATTTTAATAACCAGTAAAGGCTAAATATACAGCTGTGAGCTGATATTAATAGCCTCGGAAGGCCCATGGGTATTACTCCCTTTTCAGGTTATAAACATGAGCCCCCAGCTGTCTGCTTTCCCTCTGCTGGTTAATAAAATTTGGGGGGATCCCACACCATTGTTTTCATAAAATACTTTATTTAGTAATAATATACATGTAAAAAGCACTGATTATATATCTTAGTTACATATTTATAGCTATCTATCTCAAAATACAGTATATATAGATATATACAGTTAGGTCCATATATATTTGGACAGAGACAACATTTTTCTTATTTTGGTTATAGACATTACCACAATGAATTTTAAACAAAACAATTCAGATGCAGTTGAAGTTCAGACTTTCAGCTTTCATTTGAGGGTATCCACATTAAAATTGGATGAAGGGTTTAGGAGTTTCAGCTCCTTAACATGTGCCACCCTGTTTTTAAAGGGACCAAAAGTAATTGGACAATTGACTCCAAGGCTATTTCATGGACAGGTGTGGGTAATCCCTTCGTTATGTCATTCTCAATTAAGCAGATAAAAGGTCTGGAGTTGATTTGAAGTGTGGTGCTTGCATTTGGAAGGTTTTGCTGTGAAGTAAACATGTGGTCAAAGGAGCTCTCCATGCAAGTGAAACAAGCCATCCTTAAGCTGCGAAAACAGAAAAAACCCATCCGAGAAATTGCTACAATATTAGGAGTGGCAAAATCTACAGTTTGGTACATCCTGAGAAAGAAAGAAAGCACTGGTGAACTCATCAATGCAAAAAGACCTGGGCGCCCACGGAAGACAACAGCGGTGGATGATCGCAGAATAATCTCCATGGTGAAGAGAAACTTCTTCACAACAGCCAACCAAGTGAACAACACTCTCCAGGAGGTCGGCGTATCAATATCCAAATCTACCATAAAGAGAAGACTGCATGAAAGTAAATACAGAGGGTTCACTGCACGGTGCAAGCCACTCATAAGCATCAAGAATAAAAAGGCTATACTGGACTTTGCTAAAAAATATCTAAAAAAGCCAGCACAGTTCTGGAAGAACATTTTTTGGACAGATGAAACCAAGATCAACCTCTACCAGAATGATGGAAAGAGAAAAGTATGGCGAAGGCGTGGTACAGCTCATGATCCAAAGCATACCACATCATCTGTAAAACACGGCGGAGGCAGTGTGATGGCTTGGGCATGCATGGCTGCCAGTGGCACTGGGTCACTAGTGTTTATTGATGATGTGACACAGGACAGAAGCAGCAGAATGAATTCTGAGGTATTCAGAGCCACACTGTGTGCTCAGATCCAGCCAAATGCAGCCAAACTGATTGGTCGTCGTTTCATACTACAGATGGACAATGACCCAAAACATAAAGCCAAAGCAACCCAGGAGTTTATTAAAGCAAAGAAGTGGAATATTCTTGAATGGCCAAGTCAGTCACCTGATCTCAACCCAATTGAGCATGCATTTCACTTGTTAAAGACTAAACTTCAGACAGAAAGGCCCACAAACAAACAGCAACTGAAAACCACCGCAGTGAAGGCCTGGCAGAGCATCAAAAAGGAGGAAACACAGCGTCTGGTGATGTCCATGAGTTCAAGACTTCAGGCAGTCATTGCCAACAAAGGGTTTTCAACCAAGCACTAAAAATAAACATTTTATTTAAAATTATTGAATCTGTCCAATTACTTTTGGTCCCTTTAAAAACAGGGTGGCACATGTTAAGAAGCTGAAACTTCTAAACCCTTCATCCAATTTTAATGTGGATACCCTCAAATGAAAGCTGAAAGTCTGAACTTCAACTGCATCTGAATTGTTTTGTTTAAAATTCATTGTGGTAATGTCTATAACCAAAATAAGAAAAATGTTGTCTCTGTCCAAATATATATGGACCTAACTGTATATATCTACACTCACCGGCCACTTTATTAGGTACACCATGCTAGTAACGGGTTGGACCCCCTTTTGCCTTCAGAACTGCCTCAATTCTTCGTGGCATAGATTCAACAAGGTGCTGGAAGCATTCCTCAGAGATTTTGGTCCATATTGACATGATGGCATCACACAGTTGCCGCAGATTTGTCGGCTGCACATCCCAAAGATGCTCCATACAAGGCAGGATGGATCCATGCTTTCATGTTGTTTACGCCAAATTCTGACCCTACCATCCGAATGTCGCAGCAGAAATCGAGACTCATCAGACCAAGCAACGTTTTTCCAATCTTCTACTGTCCAATTTCGATGAGCTTGTACAAATTGTAGCCTCCGTTTCCTGTTCTTAGCTGAAAGGAGTGGTACCCGGTGTGGTCTTCTGCTGCTGTAGCCCATCTGCCTCAAAGTTTGACGCACTGTGCGTTCAGAGATGCTCTTAGGCCTACCTTGGTTGTAACGGGTGGCGATTTGAGTCACTGTTGCCTTTCTATCAGCTCGAACCAGTCTGCCCATTCTCCTCTGACATCTGGCATCAACAAGGCATTTCCGCCCACAGAACTGCCGCTCACTGGATTTTTTTTCTTTTTCGGACCATTCTCTGTAAACCCTAGAGATGGTTGTGCGTGAAAATCCCAGTAGATCAGCAGTTTCTGAAATACTCAGACCAGCCCTTCTGGCACCAACAACCATGCCACGTTCAAAGGCACTCAAATCACCTTTCTTCCCCATACTGGTGCTCGGTTTGAACTGCAGGAGATTGTCTTGACCATGTCTACATGCCTAAATGCACTGAGTTGCCGCCATGTGATTGGCTGATTAGAAATTAAGTGTTAACAAGAAGTTGGACAGGTGTACCTAATAAAGTGGCCGGTGAGTGTATATATACACACACATACATATATATATGGAATAATATTTCCTTTGAAAACTATGTGTAAATGACAGAGTATTACTCTATGTGAAAGCTCATGTTAAAATTGCTTTGCATTGGGATGCTAGGTGATAAAAATTGCATTGTACTCACATGAAAATCGCATGACACTCGTCTCAATTTTCTGGACCGATATCGGTCCGTTTTTGTTTTTTTTGGTGATGGGTATGAGCCCTAACAGAACAAACAGGATGGTAAAAATCTCCAAACAAGCAGCAAATGAACACATTATAGTTTTAATAATTAGACAAAGGGGTGTGTCTAATTGGTCCTTGAAGGGCTTTGGGAGATGATGTCACCAAGGAATGCTGGGCCACCAAGATCCGACGTAGAGCATAGCAAAGGGTAGCAGTCATAGGGGCAGGTAGTGGAGCTCAGCCCTGAGGACAAGATACTGAAATCAGACATGGTGGATTCTTATCTTTCCTGACAGACATTTTTCTGGGACCTCCAAAACATTAGACTGTAGGCATACTCATCAATATCAGGGTATTTGGCCAACATTAGTCTAATGTCTACGATTGCCTTTAGGCTGGGATCACACATACGTGAGATACGGCCGAGTCTCGCAGGTGAAAACCCAGCTCTGGCACCGGCACTCCGGAGCGGAGCGTGCAGCCGCACAGCAATACATGGAGCCGCACGCTCCGCTCCGGAGTGCCGGCGCCAGAGGAGGGATTTCACCTGCGAGACTCGGCCGTATCTCGCGTATGTGTGATCCCGGCCTAAAACACATTCCAGGAATCATGGCATGAATTTCCTCCCTTAAGACTCTTGCGTTACCAGTTGGTGCCATCAGCTGAACACAAAGCCATTTATTGTGCCTGGATCATGGTAAGGGACTGTTAAAATATTTGCATTAGATTATGTTGGTGTTTTCAGTTCGTCAGCCAATGACCTCATTGACTCCAAAAAATAAGAAAGCGGATTATCACAGCCCCAATCACTATAAATCCAAGGACACGACAGCTTTAAAGTGAAAATTGTTCATATCATTAAATGTGTTGTTTTTAGCAGATTTAACTTATGCAAGTTTATATTTATAAAGTTCATAATATAAATCCATGAGGCTGCACCTGATTTTATAACAAAAAAAAATTTGCATTTTTTATTGTTTTTATCTATTTTGTGAAATCGGTGTTGCGTTTTTAACTACCTATTACTTTTGAAAAACAGCATAGGATTCAGGCTACGTTCTCAGGAAGATGGTGAAATTTTGATGTTGCAGATTTCTGCACCCTTTCGTCAAGTAACTAAGTAAATTAGGTTACTTGCGTTTTTTTATTGCGTTTTTGAGTTAATTTTTTCTACATGCGTGTGTATCGCGTTTTTTGTCTCTTTTTGATGTGTCATGCTTTAAATAAAGCTGCTTCGTTTTTGATACTTCTTGGTGTTTGACTTTGACAAAGCTTTATTGGTACAGTCAGGTGCAGATTACATGCTTTTTTACCTGTGTATTTTCCCCATCTAATTTAAGTCTATGGCGAAATTCTGCACAGAAAAGTCAGCGTATCCGCAAGAGAAATTGACATGTTGCGAGTAAGCTATGTTAATTAATATTTAACAGGTTAACAGCCGCAGGTGGATCACAATTCCACCCGCAGCTGTTAGGGGCACATATCAGCTGTTCAAAACAGCTGACATATGCCAGGAAAGATGTGAGGTCAGCACTGCAGACCACATCAAAGGGAGGGATTCCAAAGTGGGCGTACTATTACGCCCAATGTCGGAAAGGGGTTAACCTTGAAAAGTTGTACAACTTTTAGTCTGTGTGCATTCATTTCAATGTTACGGTCAGCGGTTTTACAGTACATTTTCAGGTGGATTCCACCTGAAAGAAGTTATGTGCACAAAATCCTCTGTGCTGTTCATGTGAGGTTGTTGTTAGCATTTTTTTTTTCACTTCCGGTTTTGAAAAATTCCTGGAAAAAAAAAAAGTGCATGTCACTTCTTTGAAAAGGATGCTGATGGAATCTGTTCAAAGCTTGCTAATGTCCAATCAAAAGGCTGCCAAAAAAAAATTTGTTTTCAGAAAAAAAATTATTTCAAAAGCTTTTCAAAATCAAATCAGGAAAAGATAAACTTCTGCAAACCCCCACCACCCCCAAAAAAGGAGCATTTCCTAAAGAGATTTCCACTTGAAAAGTTTTCATCTTGGAATGCCTCAATGAACCTCCGTCTGTACAAACAATCATAGGCTATGCGCACAAAACGTCACAAAATGTTCAAAAGAATGAAAAGAAGCAATACTATGAAAAAAAACGACTCACATGTTCACATGTTCAGGCTTTTGACCATCATTTAAAAAGTTCAGGATTCTAAAAATGCTAAGCGGTTAAAAAAACTAGCATGACCATTTTTCTGGTGTTTTTCGTTTGGAAGATTCTCTGTATTTTTCAATAAAAGTCAATGGGAAAGTTCAAAAAGATGTCCAGCTGTTTTTTTTTCCAAGCGTTTTGCCATAGTTTTGATTCAATGGAGTGACAAAAAAAAGTCAAACAAACAACAGTAGAAAAATATCACAAAAACCATGGGAAAAAAAAACTAAAAACACGTAAGACACTTCAGCCATGGCCATGTTTAAATAGTTTTCCTACAGTTCCTGATGACAAATTTTCCTTCTATAGTAATAATATTTAGTATGTTCTTTTATTGGGGTATAATGACGCAGCCGCGGCACTCAGAAGTTGCAAAAAATATTAAGGCTAAGTTCACAATAGGTGTTTTTGCTGCGCTTCTTTAAGCTAATTTTCAGCTGCTTTTTAAGGTACCTTCACACTAAACGATATCGCTAGCGATCCGTGACGTTGCAGCGTCCTGGCTAGCCATATCGTTGAGTTTGACAGTCAGCAGCGATCAGGATCCTGCTGTGCCATCGTTGGTCGGAGCAGAAAGGCCAGAACTTTATTTAGTTGCTGGATCTCCCGTAGACATCGCTGAATTTGCGTGTGTGACGCCGATTCAGCGATGTCTTCACTGGTAACCAGGGTAAACATCGGGTTACTAAGCGCAGGGCCGCACTTAGTAACCCGATGTTTACCCTGGTTACCAGCGTAAACGTAAAAATAAACAAACACTACATACTTACATTCCGGTGTCTGTCCCCCGGCGCTGTGCTTCCCTGCACTGTGTCAGCGCCGGCCGGCCGGAAAGCAGAGCACAGCGGTGACGTCACCGCTGTGCTTTCCGGCTGGCGCTTACATAGTGCAGAGAAGCACAGCGCCGGGGGACAGACACCGGAATGTAAGTATGTAGTGTTTGTTATTTTACATTTTACGCTGGTAACCAGGGTAAACATTGGGTTACTAAGCGCGGCCCTGCGCTTAGTAACCCGATGTTTACCCTGGTTACCAGGGGACTTCGCATAGTTGGTCGCTGGAGAGCTGTCTGTCTGACAGCTGTCCAGCGACCACACAGCGACGCTGCAGCGATCGGGATCGTTGTCTAGATCGCTGCAGCGTCGCTAAATGTGATGGTACCTTTACAGTACCAGCTATGTCTATGAGATTTCAGATATCTCATGCACACACATTGTTTATTTTGGGCTTTGCTGCGTTTTTTGGACATACAGCATGTCACTTCTTTCAGCGTTTTTTCAGAGTTTTTCATCCATTGATTTCAATGGGTGGTGAAAAAATGCACCGAAAACGCAGGTACCAGATTTTGCTGCGTTTTTTGTGTCAAAACCTCATTCATTGGAATAGGACTTTTTTCAATACTAAACTTTATCAGCATGCACAAGAGACAAATCTAGCATGGCAAAAAACCACAGCAAAAAAACACAAAAAATGCATCAAAAACGCAGCGAAAAATGCAAGAAAAAACATCATCTGGATTTTGTGCTTTGCATTTTTTTTTTGCACAAACCGCGTAAAAAAACGCAAGAAAAAGTTTATTTCCTGCCAACTGATCAGGTTTTGCTGCAGAAACAAAAACGCTGTAAAAAAAAAAAACACCTAATGTTAACTTGCCCTAAATGTAACATTATAGGTGATTTGTAAATAAAGTCCCACTATGATGAAATAATAAATCTTAAAATATTGGCAGCAAGATGATTTCCATAAAGTGTTAAAACATTTTGGGGAGAGTGGCTTATGTGGCTCTTCTGCCTGTTTATAAAAGTACTTAGGTCATTGCAGATGGCACCCCTGAATGTAAAACTTTGATGGGCACAAAGTTTAGCAACTTTAACAACTTTAGTCAAAAACTCATGTTTTTTGTATTGGCGATATAGACATGTGGCACCCAAAAAAATAAATGGCAACCACTAAACAAGTTATGTTTTCGTACTTGCTAAAGATTTTAACTATTTTAAGGGTGAAATAAATCATAATTTATAACAACCACAACAATTATAGAAAATCCCATGAAAAATGTACTGAACGTCTAGTTCCCTTCCTTCAGACTCATTTCTGGTCTGGGATGTGTATTGGCACTCATTAGCATACATTTGAATACAGGGGGGGAAGGCTGTATGGTAAGGAGGAAATGTCCCTTAAAACCCCTTTATAATCCTTCCTGCCCTCTACTCTTATAAGGTGTCTGAATACACATCTTTTCATTAGCACATTTACAGTTTCACCAACACTCATCCATTCACTCTCATAGTCTCATTTATATCATTGTAACTTTTGTTTATTTGTTGTCTTTTTTCTGCATCATTTGAGACATTCACTTATTTTTAGATTTTATATTATTTATAACCCCTGAGACTATTTAAGTCAATTGTCCGTAGTGCTAGTTGGTATACAAAAGGTTAGGTCCTTCAGACACCAATTTGTGGATGGTTACCCATTGGTCTCCATCACATCACCCCATTCTTATAATGCCTTCCATACACTTTAGTTAGCTGGCAGTCAAAAGATCGTTTGGCTGAAAAGTAGCTCGCCCGATTCTCGCACAGACAGGAGCTCCTGCTCTGCCGAACGACAATGTGTTCTCTAGAAGAGAACCGCTGCCAGATATCGCTGGCGGTGGCTTAACTTTTGGAAAACAAAAGTCAAAATCAGACATTCTAGTTTCTTATCTCCCTCAACATCGTTTGTTGAAGAAATGTTGTGGGCCCTAAACAGCCACATTAGACTGTTAGCCGAACTCGTTCATATCGGCAGGGTCAGCCGATGCTAGTCTAACATGTCTGAGGGGCTCTACATGAAAGCCATGGAAAATTACTCCAGTGTCCTACACAGTCCAGCAAATCGATGCAACCCAAAATTTGTCTTTGTGTATGGTTTTAGCAGGAAAGGCTATACAGGTGTATCTCACAAAATTAGCATATCACCGAAAAGTTAATTTATTTGAATTTTTCAATACAAAAAGTGAAAATCATATATTATATAGAGTCATTAAGGGCAGAGTGATCTATTTCCAGTGTTTATTTCTGTTAATGTTGATGATTATGGCTTACAGCAAATGAAAACCCAAAAGTCATTATCTCAGTAAATTAGAATACTTTATAACACCAGCTTGAAAAATTATTTTTAAATCCGAAATGTTGGCCTACTGAAATGTATATTCAGTAAATGCACTCAATACTTGATTGGGGCTCCTTTTACTGAGGATAGTGACTTTTAGGTTTTCATTAGCTGTAAGCCATAATCATCAACATTAACAGAAATAAACACTTGAAATAGATCACTCTGTTTGTAGTGACTCTATATATTATATGAGTTTAACTTTTTGTATTGAAGAACTGAAATAAATTAACTTTTTTGTGATATTCTAATTTTGTGAGATGCACCTGTATGTCATAGTGTGACAACTGAAAGATTAGTATTAATCCTTTTTTCTATAAAAATGACATAAGCTCAGAAATAAACCTGATTTAGTGTCAGCCAAACCCACCAAATTTGGTAAGACCAGCTGACTATCGAATGTGTTTGAGGGGTCCTCTCATTCCTGCTAAAATGAGAGATGTTGGGGAAGAGAAAGATCAGGTAGATGGATTTCAACATGCCTGAACTTTTTGTTTTCAGGGAAGAGAAGTCACTGCCAGAAGTGTCTGAGCAACAATTTTCTTCTCCCCATATACAACACGTTTGGCCAAGCCGAGAATTCGTATGTACGGGGGGGAAAAGGGGTTTGAGGAAGAGAGGTCAGGACAGGATTATTAGTTGGCCACATTTATTATGGTGCTTGAACCCTCTAGGTTCAAGCAACATATTGTAATCCAATTTCTTATATTTATAGTGCTTTGGTACAAAGCACTATATTGTAATCCGAACGTGGTTAACTTCTTCTTATTATTATTATTAGGCTTTTTTCCGCAACCGCTGCATGCACAGACTCCAGTGAGGCGTCATTTCGAAGCCAGCGTCCACGAGAGGTGTGCTAAGTATTTTTCGTGTCGATCGGATTTGTAATTTTGGCGCAATTTGCGTTTGAAATTTTTTTTCCCATCATTGGAATGCATTGTCTCAATGTATTTCAATAGGGAAATTTTCGCATAGGGTTATATTGGCCTGATTTGTGAGGCAATTTCAAATGTAACTGCCACCAGGGCTGATAACTGCCACCTGGGCTGATTAGCTCATTGATATGCGCAGTCAGACCCAGTTACTATGCCAACGCCTACGAACTCTACATGACCCCACTAGGAAACAGGTTTTGCCAGATAATATCAGCTCTTAAAGTGACCCGCCCACCAAATTGGCACCTGAGGTGCCCCGCCCACCAAATCGGACCCTGAGGTGCCCAGCCCACCAAATCAGACCCTGAGTGACCCCGCCCACCAAATCGGTCCCTGAGGTGCCCCGCCCACCAAATTGGATCCAAAGTGACCCCGCCCACCAAATCGGACCCCGAGTGGCCCCGCCCACATTTTCTGAAGATCAAAATAAAATGGGCCCTAGGAGGCGCAAGTGGCCTCAGCAGGTCCCCAGGGGTTAAGCTCAACCCTGAGGAGCTACAACTACCAAACCAGCGCCTGAGGGGCACACAAGTGTGAAAGTCTTACAGGGGCAGCCCGGGCACCATTCCAAAGCACTATCTGTAGTTCCTTCAGGAAATACCCATCTAGTTTATTATTCTTCTCTGCATATTCCGCAATTAATGCGGCCCGAACCGCTCGGCGCAGAGACCCCGTTCAGGCGGCGTTTCGAAGCCCTCAGTGGGGACAGGTGTGTTATGTATTTTTGGAGTCCATCCGATTTGTAGTTTTTTAAAAAAAATCGCATTTAAAAAAAAAATTTTACCCATAGGAATTAATGGCGACCTTTCCATTACCCCCAACTGACATGTATTGAAGCCACAATGCAGCTGCACTGACCTTACAAAGATGGCAGCTATGGAAATGTACGGTGTCTGTATATAGAGGGATGTCTGTATATAGGGGATGTCTGTATATAAGTAAGATAAGTAAGTGCCCCCAGTCCTGTGTGTGAAAAGTAAGTGCCCCCTGTCCTGTGTGTGAAAAGTAAGTGCCCCCGTCCTGTGTGTGATAAGTAAGTGCCCCCCATCCTGTGTGTGAAAAGTAAGTGCCCCCCGTCCTGTGTGTGAAAAGTAAGTGCCCCCCGTCCTGTGTGTGAAAAGTAAGTGCCCCCGTCCTGTGTGTGAAAAGTAAGTGCCCCCCGTCCTGTGTGTGATAAGTAAGTGCCCCCCGTCCTGTGTGTGAAAAGTAAGTGCCCCCCGTCCTGTGTGTGATAAGTGCCCCCAGTCCTGTGTGTGAAAAGTAAGTGCCCCCCGTCCTGTGTGTGATAAGTAAGTGCCCCCCGTCCTGTGTGTGAAAAGTAAGTGCCCCCCGTCCTGTGTGTGATAAGTAAGTGCCCCCAGTCCTGTGTGTGAAAAGTAAGTGCCCCCCATCCTGTGTGTGATAAGTAAGTGCCCCCCGTCCTGTGTGTGAAAAGTAAGTGCCCCCCGTCCTGTGTGTGAAAAGTAAGTGCCCCCCATACTGTGTGTGAAAAGTAAGTGCCCCCATCCTGTGTGTGAAAAGTAAGTGCCCCCCGTCCAGTGTGTGAAAAGTAAGTGCCCCCCCGTCCTGCGTGTGACAAGTACGTGCCCCCCGTCCTGCGTGTGACAAGTAAGTGCCCCCCCATCCTGTGTGTGAAAAGTAAGTTCCCCCCGTCCTGTGTGTGAAAAGTAAGTGCCCCCCCCCCGTCCTGTGTGTGAAAAGTAAGTGCCCCCCGGTCCTGTGTGTGAAAAGTAAGTGCACCCCCCGGTCCTGTGTGAAAAGTAAGTGCTGCTGTAAAGCTGGCAGCGCTGTTCAAGCACCATGTATTTCCTTCAGGAAATGCCCATCTAGTTTTAATTGTTTTACCAGTGGTTTAATTTGCCTTTTAGTTGTCCACCTCTTGGGTAGACAATGAGGAACACAGATCCGTCATAATTATGTCTTCACTTTTACAGTACATGTTTAATATAAACTCCTGTAATTTGCAGCTACAAAACTCGAGTTTATGTGTGATATAACAAAGTACATAAGAAAATAAGACAGTGCTGCCATGGAAGTCAAGCATCTAAAAATGAGCAAATCTATTAGAAGGACCCTAGTCCAGTGGCCACATCAATACTTGCTGGCATCTCCAATGCTTCTTCTGTTTAGTAAGCCCAGCATGATGTCACCATTGCAGTGTGATCCATGCATGGTGTCATGATGGACCTAATAATCAAGAGACGACAGGGATACCAGCAGGTAGGAACCACTGACCGGTGGACCAGTGTCTTGCAAGTCAAGAAACATTCTGGTGAAGATTGGTCATACATGTGTCGAAAAGTGTTTCCTTGACTTTAGTTTCTAATGGTGACGGAAGTGTCTGACTTGTCTTTCCATGTAATTAATATGTGATGTTAAAGTTAAAATGGTTTTCACATATCATAGTGACACAACCAGACAGTAATTGCCTGGCAGCATATTATTTAGCTGCAATACTGTATGTGTGGTTGCATTTATACCTTGAAATTTGCACTTTGCTGCTAATATATTAATAAGTTGTATCATAATATAAGTAGGATCTATCAGGATGTAAGTATTGTAAAGCAATAGAAAAGGCTGCATTCACACATTGCTACCACAGTGAATTTTTGCACTATTTGTTGAGATTTTTTTTTTTAATCCCTGCAAAAACATTGTTTTACTGCAATTGTGGCAAAATGGTGAAAACAGAATAAGGCTACATTCATACTTTCATTTACGTTTATACATCCATCAAAAATAAATGGTTTTTCATCAAGGGTCATCTGTATTGTCTGCCTTTTTCTTCCGTGTTACATTGTTTAATTCTCAAACTTTTAAAAAAAAAAACTAAAGGAGGTGAACTGCCTGAACTTTTTTATCAATCAACTGTTGGTCCTCTGTCCTGTAGAGAGTAAGCTCTTATGGGTCCTCTCTCTTTCTATCCTGTACAGTGTAAGTTCATATGGTCAGCGGGGACCACTCTATCTCTCTCCTGTAAAGTGTAAGCTCTTAGGCCATGTGCACACGTTCAGTATTTTTTGCGTTTTTTCACTATAAAAACGTGATAAAAACGCGAAAAAAACGCTTACATATGCTTCCCATTATTTTAAGTGTATTCCGCATTTCTTGTGCAAATGTTGCATTTTTTTCCGCGAAGAAATCGCATCGCGGAAAAAAAAAGCAACATGTTCATTAAATTTGCGGAATTGCGGGGATTCCGCACACCTAGGAATGCATTGATCTGCTTACTTTCCGTATGTGGCTGTGCCCACCATGCGGGAAGTAAGCAGATCATGTGCGGTTGGTACCCAGGGTGGAGGAGAGGAGACTCCTCCATGGACTGGGCACCGTATAATTGGTAAAAAAAAAGAATTAAAATAAAAAATAGTCATATACTCCCCTTCGATGGCCCCCGGAGTCTTCCCGCCTCTCAGCTGTGCATGCTGCCGCTTCCTTTCCTATAGATGATGTGGTGAAGGACCTGCGATGACGTCACGGTCACATGACCGCGATGACGTCGCGGTCACGTGACCGCGATGTCATCGAAGGTCCTGATCAACGGAATCCTCTCTCTCGTAGAGTGTAAGCTCTACTGGTCAGCAGAGTCCTCTCTCTTGCAGAGTGTAAGGTCTTATGGTCAGCGGAGTTCTTTTGTTTTCTCTTCTCTCCGCCATGTGTATTTTCCAAGCAATTTCAACTTTTTCAGTATTGAGTTCTGTGTCAATTCATTTGCGATGAATCAAATTTGGTGAATTTTAGTTTGAAAACATCAGCTCATCCTCACTTCCCATACTATGTCTGCACACATCACATCCCCCTCTCACCATACTGTGTCTGCACTCATACCCCCACTCGCCCCCCATACTATGTCCGCATACATTCCCCCTTCACACCACATACTGCGTTCGCACCCATTCTCCCCATTCTGTATCCTCACCGATCCCCCCAGTCACCATACTGTGTCTGCATCCATCTCCCCTTCATACATTCCCCCTCGCTCCTCATACTGTGCCCACACCCACATCCCCACTCACCATACTGTGAATGCACCCATCTGCAGCACCCTCCCCCACACTAAATACCCCCACACTAAAACTGCCCCATCCCTCCTCAACCTTAAATATCCCACACCCCTCCCCCCACACAAACTGCCAAACCCACCCCCACACTAAATAACCCCACACACTAATTACCTCCCCCCACACTAAATCTCCCCCCACTCCCACACTAAATCTCCACCACCACTCCCCCACACTAAAACTGCCCCACCCTCCCCCCTCACTAAATTTCCCACAACACTAAATCTCCCCCCTCACTAAATACCCCCACAGTAAATCTCCACTCCTCTATACTAAATCTCCCCACACACTAAATCTCACCACTCTAAATCTCCCCACACACTAAAGCTCACCACTCTAAATCTCCCAACACCCTCACACTAAATTTCCTCCACCCCTCCTCCCACACTACATCTCCCCTCCCCCACACTAAATCTCCTCCACCCCTCTTCCCAACACTAAATCTCCGCCCACCCCCCACTAAATCGCCCCCACGCAAAATCTGCCTCACACCTCCCCCACACTAAATCTCCCCAGACTAAGGCTGCCATCACACTAGCAGTATTTGGTCAGTATTTTACATCAGTATTTGTAAGCCAAAACCAGGACTGGAACAATTAGAGGAAAAGTATAATAGAAACATATGCACCACTTCTGCATTTATCACCCACTCCTGGTTTTAGCTTACAAATACTGATGTAAAATACTGACCAAATACTGCTAGTGTGACGGCAGCCTAAGGGTACCGTCTCACAGTGGCACTTTTGTCGCTACGATGGTACGATCCGTGACGTTCCAGCGATATCCATACGATATCGCTGTGTCTGACACGCAGCAGCGATCAGGGACCCTGCTGAGAATCGTACGTCGTAGCAGATCGTTTGGAACTTTCTTTCGTCGCTGGATCTCCCGCTGTCATCTCTGGATCGTTGTGTGTGACAGCGATTCAGCGATGCGTTCGCTTGTAACCAGGGTAAACATCGGGTTACTAAGCGCAGGGCCGCGCTTAGTAACCTGATGTTTACCCTGGTTACCAGCGTAATAGTAAAAAAAAAAAAAACGTACATACTCACATTCCGGTGTCCGCCAGGTCCCTTGCCGTCCGCTTCCCGCTCTGACTGACTGCCGGCCGGAAAGTGAGAGCAGATCACAGCGGTGACGTCGCTGCTGTGATCTGCTTTCACTTTACGGCGGCAGTCAGTCAGAGCGGGAAGCAGACTGCGAGGGACCTGGCGGACACCGGAATGTGAGTATGTACGTTTTTTTTTTTTTTTTTTACTTTTACGCTGGTAACCAGGGTAAACATCGGGTTACTAAGCGCGGCCCTGCGCTTAGTAACCCGATGTTTACCCGGGGCCTTCGGCATCGTTGGTCGCTGGAGAGCGGTCTGTGTGACAGCTCCCCAGCGACCACACAACGACTTTCTAACTATCACGGCCAGGTCGTATCGCTGGTCGTGATCGTTGGTAAATCGTTATGTGAGACGGTACCCTAAATCTCCCTCCACTCCTACACTACATGACCTGATAATGCTGCTGACGTCGCCCTGACCCGGCTGTCAGAGCTTCAATTACGCGAGTACAATTGTTCACAATTCAGTGCACTGCACCTTCTTTAAGCTGGCTGTCTCCTTGACAGATAACTTAGAGAATGGCAGACTACCAGTCCAGTAGGCGACAAAATGCAGCCCCGCCTGCTCCCCCCTCTAGATTTGCTTTTGTGTATAAGGATTATCTTATCGGAGTCATGAGACCTTTGATACTATGGTTATCGTTTCTGTACGCTGCTTGAAGCCTGTCTGTGGAGTTGCAGTCATGTAACCACTTGCTGATGACATAGCTGCCATGCAACTATCAGATAATTTTGGCGCCATGTCCTGAATTGGACGCATGCGCATATGAAATGCACTACCATTGGCTGATGAACTGACATATGGATATGTGATTCTGTAAGCGTCTGGGATTCACCTGAGGTTACCTGGACGACAAAGAAGCTGCCTGGTGATTGGATAATAGAGCAAAGGACCTATGGCTGGTCAAAACGTCGCATCTATGGCAGAATAAATGGAACCTTGAAGTTTTGTTTGCCTGAATTGGACGGTCACTCTTTGTGACTGCAGACTTGTGAATCCTCACATAGCGTGCACTGTGAGGATTCGCTAGCGCCAGGAGCAGGCGGTCTCGCGATTAGCATGCTTCCGGCCTCACTCAATACACTTTTATTAAGCAATGCTGCACACATCTAGTCCGTGCATCTTCAAATTGCATGACCGCCTGATCCTGATTCCAGCATCAGATAATTCTCACAGTGCGCGCGATGTGAGGATTCGCAAGTCTGCAATCACATAGAAATGAATAAGGACCCACAACAAGTGTGAAACGTCTCAGTGGTCGTGTTCCTTGCCTATCATGGATTTTATGAAGATTTTAAAATAAAACCTGAAATTTTAAGAGGTTTATTTATTACTATACTTTGCTTATATAGCACCATCATATTCCACAGCACTTTACATACATTATCATCGCTGGGGCTCACAATCTACATTCCCTGTCTATGTCTTTGGAGTGTGGGAGGATACCGGAAAAGCCGGAGGAAACCCACGCAAACATGGGGAGAACATATAAACTCCTTGCCGATGTTGTTGCAGCGCCCCAGAGTCCTGGTCGTTGCAGTAATGTCGCTCTTCCACCAGGGGGAGTGATATTACGTCTGATGGTACTAAAGGAGTTCACCTTGCCAGGTATCACAGTCACACACTACACTTCACACTCCAGTCCACCAGGGTGAGCCTTGCTTCTATCTATTAGGGCACTCCTCACACACGGGTAAAACTGGTGGGTTGGATAGGAAGTCAGGGAGAAGCAGACTGGGCTTCGACCCGATAACATCGAGTCGGGAGCTACCTGGGTTAGACCCAGAGGGAACCTGTCAGGTAGACAGGGAAAGGAGGAGGAACATCTGAGCTGCAGACAGAGGTCAAGCACGAGATAGAACGTTACGGAGCTGCGCCTGCACTCCATTGCGGCAGCATCCTAAGAAAGGACACGAAGCGAAGTATATTGTGGAGAGTGAGCAACGAAGTCACAGCACAAGGAAATAATACCAGGAGGAGTCCTTCCCCGAGATCGGCAGCCTCCTTCCGAGGCGCGTAGCCGGTGGCCGGAACACCGAGGGAGTAATTGGCTCTACGCATTACTTCAGAGACCGGCAGGACAGTTACTTCCAAGTTGGCTGCCCGACCTTAATACCTAAGAAGACACGGAGGCAAAATGTGGTAGAGGGGCATCTCTAGGGTCCCTATAAATAAGCTCCAGGCCTACCCCATCATACGGGTTGTCCTACCATACCATCTGGGGGACAGCGAGAGAGAACATCAGAAACATTCACGAAAGTTGTGAGGACTATCCCGTGGTGCTCAGCAGGGAGGTACTACAACACACAGGCGCTAGTAGGAAGGCTACTGATTTCCACCTGGATAAGGGAACTCTGGATGTGCCTTCGGACTGGCCGGACTCTGTCTGCCCTGTGAACAGTACTTTGGACTGTGGACGCTGAAGTCTTCAGTAAAAGGTAAAGAGGCTGCAACCTTTGTGTCCTCGTTATTCATTGCGCCTTACTACGTCCACCATCACTACCTACACATCTGGGAAGCCCTGGGGACATACTTCGCCTGTGGGGAGAAAGACCCGGTACCGAGTACCCCATTGCCCTACACGTGGGGGCGCTCCATTGTCCTTGGTTGGATTTGAACCCAGGATTCCAGCGCTGCAAAGCAACAGTGCTAACCACTGAGCCACCGTACAGTGCTAACCACTGAGCCACCATACAGTGATAACCACTGAGCTACCATGCTGCCCAAAAGATAACTGAATGCTGGACATTATATCTTTTCTAAATATCTCATGACTGCACAGCTTACTGTAGTATTTGGTGTTATTATTGGACGTACAGTAGTTAGTGGCTTTATTTGGGTATATTATACAGTACATTATTTTCCGTAGCTGCATTTATATGGCTAAAATACCCATGTGCAGGAGTTCTATCTGTATCATAGATACACGGTTGTATACAGAGAGTAATTTGCAGCAGGCCCCACAAGCCTATACCACCGGTTGCCATGGGTGACAGCTCTCGTGGACTAACCCTACGTGTTTGGCCTGCAATCTCTAATCGATGCCAGGCTATATCTATGTTACTTCTCATGGAAAAACAAGTCTGTCTATGCATCATCTTTGCAGTAGAGCAGTAAAAAGTCCAGATCTTCCTCTTTGGGCCTCATTATATCTGAGGTTTGGTCCTTAATAGTTTTTTTCCACTCAGGACATCTGTGTATTAGGTGTCAGTCTGGCCCCCCTCTTTGTAACAGTGGCTGGAAGAGGTCTTCACATATAAAGACCCCCTGTGTTCTTGCTAATTTTCTGTATTCAGGAAGACCCCATAATGCTGATTTGCTCAGCGGGAAGCCATTAGGAGGGCATACAAAAGCCTGAAAACCCTTCCCACTCAATTAGGATGCATTTAAACAGCTGGGTGATGTGTGTGGGGCAGCCTTGGAGGATCTGCTTCCTCTTCTCTGGTTTAACCCTTCTGCTTCTATCATTAGACCATGTTTCTATTGTATTGGTCTGACCCATTATTCAAGTTGATGTAATGAGTCCGGCTTCTTTTATGCAGTCTCAACAAAAGAATCTATCTATCTATCTATCTATCTATCCCATATCTATCTATCTATCTATCTATCTATCTATCTATCCCATATCTATCTATCTATCTATCTAACTACTGTATCTATCTATAATAACATTATAATAATAATAATAATAATAAGAACTTTATTTATATAGCGCCAACATATTCCGCAGCGCTTTACAAATTATAGAGGGGACTTGACATATCTATCTATCTATCTATCTATCTATCTATCTATCTATCTATCTAATAAGAAAAAAGGAACAGCACAACATAGGTACTTATCTTCGGGTGCAGGGCCCCAAGTAATCTGTCCAAGGATTACTGCAGATTCACAGAGACTCAAAAAAGAGGCAGCACTCCATATTCATAGTGAAACATGTGGCAGGTTTAATCGACCCACATAGCCGGGCGACGTTTCAGCTCAAACTGAGCCTTTATCAAGCCTTTATTTAAAAAAAAACCTTTATTTATATAGCGCCAACATATTCCGCAGCGCTTTACAAATTATAGAGGGGACTTGACATATCTATCTATCTATCTATCTATCTATCTATCTATCTTTGTGGGACCCGATCCAGCAGCCACATCCCTAATTTTCGGCCATTGGATGGGAGCGCTGATATTCTCCCGACATCTACACCTTTTCATTACCTGGCATGGCGTCACTATTAGAGATGAGCGGATATTTCAATATTCGGCCCGGAAACAATCGTCAAACATAAATTTGGTAAGAATATGGTACAAATATGGCAAATTCGGCTCCAGCCATCGTTTTCCGAACATATTCGCTCATTTTTAGTCTCGATGACGACACGCTAGGCCAGCTAATGAAAAGTGGAGGACTCACATCGACAGCCGCAGAATACTGTCTGCATGTAGCAACAATCTTTTTCAGCTCCCCCATAAACATTTAGGCCGGGGTCACACTTGCGAGGGCAATGCGAGAAACTCACGCCAATCTCTCGCATCAATACCCGGCACTGCCGCCGGCACTCGGGACCGGAGTGTGCGGCTGTATGCATTTCTATGCAGCTGAACGCTCCAGCCCCAAGTGCCGGCGGCAGTGCCGGGTATTGATGCGCGAGTTTCTCAACTTGCACTCGCAAGTGTGACTCCGGCCTTAGGTTCAACTCTGCCAAGCAGGTGTGTCTATATTAACAAATAGGAGGAGAAAATGCAACATTGGCCAATGTGCTATGGAAAATATAGAGATATTATTACTCCCACGCTTCCAATTCTTCTTTTCTCTCACTTTTATGTACATCTTGTGAGTTTTACGTATGAACACGAGCAGTGGAAAAATTTCTTCTCACACTATAAAAGTGGAAGAATTTTATTATTTTTCACTTTTACCAACAGACTATAATAAAAGCCAGCACCTGCTATTTTATGTATAAAATATGGGAACTATGAGTTCGAGGAGAATATAATTCATTTATATTGTCACGTCCATGGATGTGGCTGAGAAGACAAGCTAAATACATAAATCAAAGCCAATATATTTAGCTTGCCCTACTAATAATAGAAACAAGTGTTAGTGCAGCGCCCCAGAGTCCTGGTCGTTGCAGTACTGTGGCTCCGCCACTAAGGGGAGCTATGGTGCGTCTGATGGCACTGAAGGAGTTCATCTGATCAGGTATCACAGACACCAATACATTTCACAGTCGGGCCTCCGGGGGGAGCTAAGGGTTCTATTCATTAGGCCACTCCCCACCATAGTGGGTAAACTGGGGGTCAGGCAGGAAGTTAGGGAGAAAGCTGACTGGGTTGGAACCAGGCAACACCTTGTGGCAGAGGGTGTTGTGGGGGAAGATACAGTAGGGTCTCTGTCAGGGGTGGGATCCTGGCAGAGGCTTGGCAACTTGAACGAACGTAACGGGACCGTGCCTGCTCCGGGTAGCGGCGGTGCCCAAGGAAGGATTAGAAGCGAGATAGATTGTGCTGAGTGAGAAACGAGATCAAGCAAGAGGAGAAATACCAGTAGGGGTCGTGCTGTAAGACCGAAGCAACACCCTACTGAGGCGCACTACCGGTGGCCGGAACGCCGAGGGAGTATAATAACATTCAGCTTCAAGCAGTACTCCAAACAGCGGCAGGACAGTCAGTTTAAGGCGGGCTGTCTAACTTAAATCACCTATGCAGTCTTGGGGGGCAACTTGTGGAGAGGGGCGACTCTAGGGTCCCGGAAGAGCTCCGAGCCTACCCGTCAAACGGGTGCCGTCCCAACCAGAACACCAGGGAGGGACGGAGGATTAGCAGAACATCATCTAATCGAGTTGTGAGGGAACTTAAGAAACAGACACAACAGTTGTGGGGACTTTCTGTAAGCACAGCAGGGAAGGACCGCAACACATAGCGCTAGCAGGAAGGCACCGATTTCCACCTGCTAAGAGAACTCTGGAGGTGCCATCGGACCGGCCGGACTTGCGCAGCCTGGTTATCCGGATTCCGGACTGAGGACCCAGAGATCTTCAGTAAAGAGGTAAAGAGACTGCAACCTGGTGTCCTCGTTATTTACTGCACCGCACCACCACAGCCTCACCACCACCTTCACCCGTCACATCATTTACTGTGCGCCCCTCGGCAGGGTCACGGACTGGGCCTAGCCACCGTGACAACCCCAGAACAGAGATTCAGAGGCCCGGTACCGGGTACCCCTCGGCCCTGCGGCAGTGGGGGCGCTGCATTAGCATAACCAAATATAAGTTGCCATGTGAGCAGCTTGAAATTACAAGGATATTTCTTGTTGATCATATTCCTCAGGGGCAGGGCTCTCTCTCTGCATACCATCCATTTACACTGATTGCACAATTATTAGGCAATTTATTGTTTTATTTTTTACATTTATTATTGGGCAATGTACTTTTGATGATTCATTTTATTATTGCACAACTACAGTGATGTCTGTCAATCCAAAAGGGCAATAAACCTGAGACCTGAGTATTTAACCCCTGAAGCCCTGCTATGTGTAGAAAAAAAAAATGTTTAAATCGCAACCCTTCCACACATTCAAAATAAAACAATTAAATATATATTAAAAAAATCACATATTTGGTATTGCTGCATTCAGAATTGCTCGATCAATCAAAATATGAAAATAATTAATCCAATCGTAAACAGAATAACTAAAAGAAAAAATCAAAACGCCAGAATTACTTTTTTTGGTCGCCGCAACTCTGCAATAACGGGCCATGAAAACATCGTATCTGCACCAGCATGGTATCAATAAAAACGTCAGCTCGGCACACAAAAAAATAAGCCCTCACCCAACCCCAGATCACGAAAAATGGAGACGCTACGGGTCTCAGAATATGGCACCACATTTTTTAGGTAAGCTTTGGAATTTTTTTTACCACTTAAATAAAAAAGAACCTAGACAGGTTTGGTGTCTATGAACTCGTAATGACCTGGAGAATCATAACGGCAGCTCAGTTTTAGCATTTAGCTATCATGGTAAAAAAAAAAACAATTGAGGAATTACACTTTTTTGCAATATCATTGCACTTTGATTTTTTTTTTTTCCGGTTTTTCAGTACACGATATGGTAAAACCAATAGTGTAATTCAAAAGTACAACACGTCCCACAAAAAATAAGCCCTCACATGGCCATATTGACAGAAAAATAAAAGTTATGGCTCTGGGAAGAAGGGGGAGCAAAAAATGAAAACGCAAAAATAGAAAACCCTGAGGTCGTGAAGGGGTTAAGAAAATAAAAGTGAGGTTTTGTCCTAGGAGGATATCTGTGTGAGGAAAATTATTCGGCAACTATTACTGTCCAGAATTATTATGCAACTAAATGAAGTGTACATTTTCCCATCTCAAATGTTTTTTTTCACCTGTTACAGCGAGAATAAGAACCGAACGGCTCAAAATATACAACAATATATATAAAAAAATATATATTAGTGACAAATATATCTGGCCTTGCTTTCAATCACAGCCATAAGCCTTCCATCCATGGCGTCTGTCATTTCCCAAAATTGTTGACAATCAACTTTTTGGGCAGCAGTAACCCCGGCCCCCAGACACTGATCAGAGAGGTGACTGTTTTCCTTCCCCATAAATCTCCCATTTAAGAAGGACCCATAAATTCATAAGTTTGTTTTCTTCCATGCATGCTCTCTTTGAAAAGACGGGACCCGTCGCTGGATTCCTGCTTTTCATAGGCAGTGACGCATCCTGCGCCCATAGGCTTCCATTGTAGCCAGTGACGGGCAGCGCAGGATGCGTTGCTGACCTATTTTCCGATGTGCAGAAAAACGTTCCTCTGAACGTTTTCTCTGCCCGACAGACCGTTTTTTTTACGCAGGATCCAGTGAAAGACGGATGAAACGGATGGCCATCCATCACAATCCGTCGCTAATACAAGTCTATGAGAAAATTTGCTGAAAGACGGAAGTGTGAAAGAGGCCTTAAGGTACCTTCACATTAAGCGACGCTGCAGCGATAGCGACAACGATGCCGATCGCTGCAGCGTCGCTGTTTGATCGCTGGAGAGCTGTCACACAGACCGCTCTCCAGCGACCAACGATGCCCAGGTCCCCGGGTAACCAGGGTAAACATCGGGTTGCTAAGCGCAGGGCCGCGCTTAGTAACCCGATGTTTACCCTGGTTACCAGCGTAAAATGTAAAAAAAACAAACAGTACATACTTACATTCACGTCTCTCGCCGTCCGCTTCCTGCAATGACTGAGCGCCGGCCCTAACAGCACAGCGGTGACGTCACCGCTGTGCTGTACTTTCACTTTACGGCGCTCAGTCAGTGTGGGAAGCAGACGGCGGGGGATGCGAAGGTGAGTATGTAGTGTGTTTTTTTTACATTTTACACTGGTAACCAGGGTAAACATCGGGTTACTAAGCGCGGCCCTGCACTTAGCAACCCGATGTTTACCCTGGTTACCAGTGTAAAACATCGCTGGCATCGTTGCTTTTGGTGTCAAACACGACGATACACGCCGGTCTGACGACCAAATAAAGTTCTGAACTTTGTTCAATGACCAGCGATATCACAGCAGGATCCTGATCGCTGCTGCCTGTCAAACTAAACGATATCGCTAGCCAGGACGCTGCAACGTCACGGATCGCTAGCTATATCGTTTAGTGTGAAGGTACCTTTAGTTACATGTCTCACACCCATAGATCTTAACGGCTCATTTACCCATTAAATATGTGGATTTCTCTGAGATAAGACATTGGATCGCAGATATCAAGGTATTATTTTATTAGGCTTCCTATGACCTATATGCCCGTATAGATGGCTTAGAAGGGTCGAAGCTACTGACAGATTCCCTTTAACTTGGCACAAACCCTTTAATATTAGCAACTAGCTGTAGGCAGCAACTGCCACTATAAATGAGATAGATCATGGGAGGCAGAAATGTTCACGACAAGAATATACTTTCTCCGTCTCCTCCGCAGTTATGCTGTGATCCTCTCATGTGACAAGATCGGAGCACAGAACACTGACACTTGGCTCCCAGTAGCAGCAGTGCAGGAGCCGAGTGTCAGTAGCATATTCCACCCGATGCTCTCGCGTGGGATGTGATACAGTAATTTGATTCTGGCCTTTGTAAAATAGTTTCAGCATAATGGTATTATTATGCTAAGTTCACACTAGGCGTTATTGCAGCATTTTTTAAATTAATTTTTTTAAAGCAAATTTTTCAGCTGCGTTTTACAGTACCAGAAAAGCCTATCAGATTTCATGCATACAGCTTGGGTTTTTTTGTCATCAGGATTTTGTGCTTTGCATGTTTTTTGAACAATGGAACATGTCATTTCTTTCAGCATTTTTCACCCATTGAAATTAATGGGCGGTACAAAACAGCAGCAAAAAACAACAAAAATGCAGCAAAAAACACAAAAAAAACAAGGAAAACCTGATTTCTTACTGCAGCTTCTTTCCTACCAAGAGATTAGGTTTTTATGCAGAAAAAAAAACCGCTTAGCGTGAACATATCCTTACCTTTTGTGTGGCAGCATTATGGCTAAGTCATTAACATTGATGGTTTGCAATTCTGGGGTCTTGGGTTCAAATCTCATCGAGGACATATGCAAGGAGTTTGCATGTTCTCTCTGGCCCTGACTTGAGGGTTTTTTAAGTAACTTTTCCTTTTTTTTTTTTTGTCTTGTAATATTCGCTGAGGCTTAAGGTGCCAAATTCATCAAAATGGTGCACACAGTTTATCAGTTTTGCACAAAGTCAAAAATTGTATTTTTTCCTGTTCTTAGCCAATTGTGCTACTTTTTTTTTTTTAAAAAAAGTTACATCTTTTTCAAAATGTCACCAAAAAATGGGACCTTTTGCTTAAGATACAGAAAATTACTCCAGAGGGGACTGGAGTAGAGTTACGCCAAATTTTGTGACTTTTCATAAAGTCATAAATAAAGAATCGACCGAAAACATCAAGAATCACTAAACTCTGCCTGCAATGCAGAAAATGGAAAAAAACAAACAGGTGAGTGTAAGTAGAATAGATAAAAAAGGTGGAACTAGAATAATGATTTGCAAACAAACAAACAAAAAAAAAACAGGCGCAAAGGCAACAAAGAATCCGAGCCCCTGTGTCTATATGGGTTTCCTCCGGGTTCTCCGGTTTCCTCCTACACCCCAAAGACAATACTGATAGGGAATTTAGATAGTGAGCCCCAATGGGGACAGTGATGATGTCTGTAAAACGCTGTGGAATTAATGTCAATTTATAAGCGAGTAAAATAGATATATGGTTATGGTTTGGTGGAATTATTTGTCTCTTATATTGCAGTATCTATGGTAATATTGGTCTTAGTACAGTTATGTTTTGTAATGATCGGTATGCAACACTATGTGGTGGCATTATTTATCTTTTTGCGACTACCTTGCGGGTCATAATACAATCCCATTCATCTTCATTATGCGGTGTGTCATTGAATGATCATTGGCTGCGTGACCTGTGCTATACCCACGTTCACACGTTCAGTATTTGGTCAGTATTTTACATCAGTATTTGTAAGCCAAAACCAGGAGTGGCTGATAAATGCAGAAGTGGTGACGTGTTTCTATTATAGCTTTTCCCTCTGATTGTTCTACTTCTGGTTTTGGCTTACAAATACTGATCAAATACTGAATGTGTGAACATGGTCTAATTGTTAGAGTACCTATAAAACCAATCACTGAAAATGCCACAGTGCAGCGTGATGCTCAGCAGGCTGAAGCACAGAGCTCCTGCCTGTGTGTGCACTTACCTATGTAAAGGCTCAATATACAAATTGCCTCTTCAGAGAAGAAAAGGACTAGAACTGTGTTGTCGAGGCTAAATGACTTAAGGTACCTTCACACTAAACGATATCGCTAGCGATCCGTGACGTTGCAGCGTCCTGGCTAGCGATATCGTTGAGTGTGACAGGCAGCAGTGATCAGGATCCTGCTGTGATATCGCTGGTCGTTGAAGAAAGTTCAGAACTTTATTTGGTCATCAGACCGGCGTGTATCGTCGTGTTTGACACCAAAAGCAACGATGCCAGCGATGTTTTACACTGGTAACCAGGGTAAACAACGGGTTGCTAAGCGCAGGGCCGCGCTTAGTAACCCGATGTTTACCCTGGTTACCAGCGTAAAAGTAAAAAAAACAAACACTACATACTCACCTTCGCGTCCCCCGGCGTCCGCTTCCCACACTGACTGAGCGCCGGCCGTAATGTGAAAGTACAGCACAGCGGTGACGTCACCGCTCTGCTGTTAGGGCCGGCACTCAGGCCGGTTTCACACGTCAGTGGCTCCGGTACGTGAGGTGACAGTTTCCTCCCGTACCGGAGACACTGACACACGTAGACCCATAAAAATCAATGCATCTGTTCAGATGTCATTGATTTTGTGCGGACCGTGTGCGGACCGTGTCTCCGTGTGCCAAACACGGAGACATGTCAGTGTTCGTGGGAGCGCACGTTTTACACGGACCCAATAGAGTCAATGGGTCCGCGTAAAACACGGACATTCTCCGTCTGGGGTCCGTGTGCGTGCCGGAGACAGCGCTACAGTAAGCGCTGTCCCCCCCACATGGTGCTGAAGCCGCCATTCATATGTTCCCTGTAGCAGCGTTTGCTATAGAGAAAATATGAATGATAGTGTTTAAAATAAAGATCCATGTGTCCGCCGCCCCCCCCACCCCCTGTGCGCCCCCCCGCTGGTCAGCAAATACTCACCCGGATCCCCCGTCGGCAGTCGCTCCTTCCTGGTCTGGCCGCGGCTTCTCTACTGTATGCGGCCGATTACACTCATGAATATGTGGCTCCACCTCCAATAGGGGCGGAGCCGCCTATTCATGAGTGTAAATGAGCGGCCCCACGTGACCGCATACAGTAAGCCGCGGCCAGACCAGGAAGGAGCGACTGCCGACGGGGGATCCGGGTGAGTATTTTCTGACCAGCGGGGGGGCGCACAGGGGGTGGGGGGGCGGCGGACACATGGATCTTTATTTTAAACACTATTCTTCATATTTTCCCTGCAGCAAACGTTGCTGCAGGGATGATATGAATCGCAGCTTCAGCACCATGCAGAGTGGGTACCACACGCTCCGTGTGGTACCCACTCGCCATACGGGCGGCACACGTGTGCCGCAGGTATGGCCTCCGTGAGTTCCCAGGCACACGGACACGGATAACTCCGGTACCGATTTATTCCGGTACCGGAATTATCTGGACGTGTGGGACAGCCCTCACACAGTGCAGGAAGCGGACGCCAGGGGATGCGAAGGTGAGTATGTACTGTTTGTTATTTTTACATTTTACACTGGTAACCAGGGTAAACATCGGGTTACTAAGCGCGGCCCTGCGCTTAGCAACCCGATGTTTACCCTGGTTACCCGGGGACCGGCTTCGTTGGTCGCTGGAGAGCGGTCTGTGTGACAGCTCTCCAGCGACCACACAGCGACGCTGCAGCGATCGGCATCGTTGTCTGTATCGCTGCAGCGTCGCTAAGTGTGAAGGTACCTTTAGAGTATGTGGTTTTTGCATTTATCCTATTTGCAGACACATGTTTTGGGTATTTGCCATTCCTCAGTGCAAAGCAAGAGATCTGATTTTGCTGTGTTTTGCTGTGTGAGAGCCTTCTGTTTGGGGTCTAAGATGTAACGTCTTTCCTGGTTGAGAGTGACATGCCTGACATACCAGCGTAAGGAGACTTAAAGGTCTTGCAATGCTCCTCTGGGAAATTAAACATGCATATTGCCTCTTCAGAGAGGAAGATGGCTAGAACTTTAGTGCCACCTATTGGAAATAGAAGTCTTCAAAGTCAATATCGACCCTTTAACAAACTTTGCCACATGACTTAGGATAAAAGATAAACCAGATATACTGTTTGCAGACATGTGTTTGGAGTGTTTGCCCCTCCTCAGTACAAAGCAAGAGATCTGATTTGGCTGTTCAAGAGGCCTCTGACTGGGCCTAAGGTATAATGTCTCTCCTTGTGGAGCATGACGTGCTTTACATGCTGGTGTAAGGAGACTTATAGGCTTTGAAATGCTCCTCTGGGAAATAAAATATGTAAAAATAATCCTAAAAGTCAACATCAACACTTTTAAAAAGTCTTGCGAGATGACTTAAGATAAAAGCCAAACCAGATACTCTATTTGCAGACATGTGTTTTCCCCTCCTCAGTGCAAAGCAAGAGATCTGATTTGGCTGTACAAGAGACCTCTGACTGGGTCTAAAGGTACCGTCACACTAAACGACGCTGCAGCGATATCGACAACGATGCCGATCGCTGCAGCGTCGCTGTTTGGTCGCTGGAGAGCTGTCACACAGACCGCTCTCCAGCGACCAACGATGCCAAGGTCCCCGGGTAAACATCGGGTTGCTAAGCGCAGGGCCGCGCTTAGTAACCCGATGTTTACCCTGGTTACCAGCGTAAAATGTAAAAAAAACAAACAGTACATACTTACATGCGTCCCCCGGCGTCCGCTTCCTGCACTGTGTGAGCGCCGGCAGTAGCAGGGCACAGCGGTGACGTCACCGCTGTGCTGTACTTTCACTTTCACTTTGCGGCGCTCAGTCAGTGTGGGAAGCGGACGCCGGGGGACGCATGTAAGTATGTACTGTTTGTTTTTTTTACATTTTACACTGGTAACCAGGGTAAACATCGGGTTACTAAGCGCGGCCCTGCGCTTAGTAACCCGATGTTTACCCTGGTTACCAGTGTAAAATATCGCTGGTATCGTTGCTTTTGCTGTCAAACACAACGATACACGGCGATCGGACGACCAAATAAAGTTCTGAACTTTATTCAGCGACCAGCGACATCACAGCAGGATCCTGATCGCTGCTGCGTGTCAAACTAAACGATATCGCTAGCCAGGACGCTGCAACGTCACGGATCGCTAGCGATATCGTTTAGTGTGACGGTACCTTAAGGTGTAGTATCTCTCCTTGTGGAGAGTGACATGCCTGACCTTCAAGTGTAAGGAGACTTATAGGCTTTGCAGTGCTCCTCTGGGAAATTAAATATGCAAATTGTCTCTTCAGTGAGGAAGATGACCAGAACTTTAGTGCCACCTACTGGAATTAGCAATTCCGAAATTCAATATCGACACTTTATTGAGCTTTGCCAGATGACTCAAGATAAAAGACAAACCAGATACTCTATTTGAAGACATGTGTTTTGGGGTGCTTACCCTCCTCAGTACAAAGTCAAGTCCTTGACCTGCCATAAAAAGTTGACCTGTATGAAAGGAAGAACTATCTCTCCGTGACAACACGATTGTTCCTGATGTCCCAGTTTAGTCATGATTTAAACCAAAATGTTGAAATGCCCATGCATCCGATATTTGTGGTCCTATTAAGGACCATAAGGTTCAAATAGTGGGCATAAGGATCATTGTGCGAGATCCCCACCATTTTCAGGCTTTCACGCTTTAAAATACTTATTAAAAGAAATTGGCAACTAAGTATGGAAATGATAACTGCCTATAATTAATGCACATCTGGTTAATTTCTCAGTGTGAAATATAAGGCTATATTCACATTGAGCTTTTTTAGGAGTAGCAGCTTTTGGGAGGGGATCCACTCTTAAACCCACCAAACGCTTGGAAAACTCTATTTTATAGAAAATCCATTCTGCTGTTCATATCACCTTTTGAGCATTTTTTTTTTCCTGAAGAGGTTTTTAAAAAATTACTTATGGAAAAATATCGTGAACCTTGATGAAGTTTGCTTCAAACTAGCCAAAAGCCAGCAAAATAAAAATATTGTCAATTAAAAGTCTGCAAAAACAAAGTTCCCCAAAACCTTCAAAACTGCTTCAGGAAAAGAAAATGCTCCTATAACAACTCTTCAAAAAAGGAGTGGCTTCTGATTTAAAATAAGCTCAGTTTGTACACAACTTTAGGTGATGTTCAGATGCAGCATTTTTGCTGCTTTTTTTCTGCAGCCAAAACCTCCTTTCTTGGCAGGAAAAATGCTGCGTTCAAAACAGCCATTATTTTTGCAGCACTTTCGGGAGCAGTTTACGTACGGTACATGTTTAATAAAGTTAGTTTTTCACCAAAAAGGCTTATAAAAACACTAAAAAAGGCCATTCTGTTTTTTCAGAGTATTCTTCACTTTCTCATTGCTAAAAAAAAAATATCACTGGAGATTTTAAAAAAATGCTGCAAAAAAGACAAGCCTGTGAGTAGATTTCTAAAATCTAATAGCTTTTGCTGATAGTCTAAAAAGCAGCTGTTAGAAAAATTAGAAAAACAAAGTTGCATGTGAACATAGCCTTAGGCTGCATTTACACTGGCCGATTTCGTCTATTAAAGGGAACCTGTCACCCCCAAAATCGCTGGTGAGGTAAGCTCACCGGCATCAGGGGCTTATCTACAGCATTCTGTAATGCTGTAGATAAGCCGCCGATGTTACCTGAAAGAGGAGAAAAAGACGTTAGATTATACTCACCCAAGGGCGGTCCCGCTGCGGTCCGGGTGGATGGGTGTCTCCGGTCCGCTCCGGCGCCTCCCATCTTCATTCCATGACGTCCTCTTCGGGTCTTTCCGCCGCGGCTCCGGCGCAGGCGTACTTTGTCTGCCCTGTTGAGGGCAGAGCAAAGTACTGCAGTGCGCAGGCGCCGGAAAAGTCAGAGAGGCCTGCGCACTGCAATACTTTGCTCTGCCCTCAACAGGGCAGGCAAAGTACGCCTGCGCCGGAAAGACCCGAAGATACTCAATGTGTGAACGTGGCCTACAGCATGATGAGAGGCCTACAGGGATTTTTAAGCAAGCTTAAAATTTATTTCACCTGATAAGCCAGCGTTTTGCTAGTTTGTCGGGTGATTGGCAACCTGCTTAGACAATCTGATATTCAGGAAAGGATCGTTCTTATGAAAGCTCATTCCGGACTATAAATCCACCCTAAAGTCCTCCATACACATTAGACTAATGTCAGTCGCACCCGCCAATATGAATGGGTTATGCTACGTTCACATTAGCGGCGGGCGCCGCAGCGGCACCGCATGCGTCATGCGCCCCTATATTTAACATGGGGGCGCATGGACATGCGTCGCACTTGCGTTTTGCACCGCATGCGTCGCTGCGGCGCCCGCGTCCTGGCGCAGAGGACGCAGCAAGTTGCATTTTTGCTGCGTCCAAAATCCATTAAAAAAAGGACGCATGCGGCGCAAAACGCAGCGTTGTGCATGCGTTTTGCTGCGTTTTTGTTTGCGTTGTGCACTGCGGCGCCGACGCTGCGGCGCACAACGCAAATGTGAACGTAGCATTAGGCTGACACTCTATTGTGCATGGAGGTGTTGTAAAGTGATTATTGAGGGAGATGTTGATCAGGCAAGTCCGATTTTGGACTGCCAATCACTTTGTTCTCCAGGAGATAAGTTGATGGCAGAGACATCTGTAGAAGACTTTCTCATGGAGGACACAACCAAGCTCCTGTGTATGGGAGATGACTGGGCTTTTTTTTTGGAAGGCTGCATGAAGGACAGGGAGTAGTTCCTTTTCACTTTCACTTCATGGTGGTCAGGTGAAGTTTCTGTTCCATGAGGATTCTCACCACATAGTAGATCTCTTGAAATTGAGACAGGAAGAGCTTCTTGACCATTCTTTTCGAGAATGAAAATACCACCCTCACCCTACATCTTTAGGCATGGAGAACTACTTGATCCTATTAGCATTTTGATGAGACAGACTAGTGATTGAAAAAAAAGAGATGGGCAGGAGGTGTGTGAATGAAAGGAGTCAGGGGGGCGCTACTGACTTCCTTTGTTTTGAAGTGATTTAGCTCCACAGGTAGCTGGTGTAGAGGTCATACATGGATTGAGGAAAAAGGGTGGAGATTTCTAAAAGGACAGGCCTATTTAAATGACCTGGTGGGTACATATCTAAATATCTCAGAGGATTGTTTCTCCAGGACTAGGAGTCAACACTAGAAGACACACCCGGGCATTGGGGAACACAAACACTTTTTTATTTTAAGGGAGGCAGGACAGGTTTCTGTTCAACCAGGCCAAAGTCCAACTATGCTCAACAGAATCAAACTGGAAACGAAAGACCAGATGGACTGGAATTCTATGTACTCGGAGAACGAGGTAAGGTGCCTTCCTTGGAATAAAATCACAAATATTAGTCAGGGCCGTTATTCACTCAATGGTATTTCTATGCCAAAGCCAAGCATGTCTCCAAAATGCAGAACAGGTTTTAATCATAGTTTTTTATTTTTTTGTAAGGACTCGCTCAGTATTTTATATCAGTATTTGTAAGCCAAAACCAGGAATGGGTGAAAAATACAGAAGTGGTGACGTGTTTTTCTATTATACTTTTTTGTTTGTTCCACTCCCAATTTTTGGCTCACAAATACTGATGTAAAATAGTGACTGGCCTCCGTTGCACACCTGGTTTAGACTTTGAACCACAATTCAAAAATACTGATGTGCAAATAAGCCCTTAGCTTGAGTTCCTACAATAAGTTTTTGACGCCGAATATTTTCACTGAGCAAAAAAAAAATGACAGGTCTTTTAAGGTATGTGCACACGCTGCGGATCCGCAGCGTTTCCGCAGCTGCGGATGCGCAGCGGTTTCCCATGCATTTACAGTACCATGTAAAGCTATGAGAAATGAAATCCACAGTGCACATGCTGCGGAAAAAAACGCGTGGAAACGCAGCGGTTTATATTCCGCAGCATGTCAATTCTTTGTGCGGGTTTACACCTACTCCAATAGAAAACTGCAGATGGAAACCGCACTAGAAACAGCGATAAATCCACAGTAAAAACCGCAGCGGAATTTATCAATTCCGCTGCGGAAAATTCCACAATGGAATCCGCAGCATGCGCACAAGCCCTTAAAGTTCCGGCAAAGTGGTTGGGCTTTATTGAAATCTTCTTCTTTAATACCTAATTTTTTGTTTAACCCTTGTGTGTATCAATAGTCTTGTCGGGAACTATCCCAAACTTTATTTGGGACATTAAAAAAAAAAAATAAATAAAAAATACAAACTGCTACCTTTTTTTTTAGGTACAAAAAATCTGCAACATCAAATACTCCATATTGGAACATAGTCTTATCAATTGTAGTTTTCTATGGTTGAAATGGTCTACTGAAGGTAGGGAAGAGCAAAATGTATTAAAATATATGAATAATCTTTAGAATAAATGGTCTCAAGTGTGTATCTACAAAAGCTACATGGTATTGGGGCATGTTCATACTGCATCTTTTCAGAGTATTTTTTTCTTTTTTCGGTCAGAATGAACCTATTCATTTCTATTTAAAATGAGTTGCTGTTCAGACGTTTGAGCTTCAGGTTTTCAAAAGATACCAAGCTTTTAAAAGATGTGATCTCACCATGCATCAGGCAATCTTTACAATACAAGTCAATGGGAAGGTAAAAATAAGACACCCAGAAGATGGCAGTGCGTCTTATTTGCTCCTTTCCACCTCCAAAACCCTAAGGTTCTCTTCGTTGTTTGAGGCAGAAAAAAAATGTAACTTTTTTTTTTTTTTGGTCATGACTCAAAACAAAAGGGGTTTGCTTAAGCCTCTTCCACTTGGGGGGGGGGGGGGGGGGGATCCAGAAGAAAGCAGTGTGAACATACCCCAAGAGTATATGCACACAAGCTCTGATTCGTCAAGACAGGTGTTGTTCACGCCAGTCAGATGCTCCTGATTTATAAGAGGTGCATTCCTCATGAATCTGGAGCGTCTGACAATTGTTGAGTGTCTTTCAGGTCATGCCAGCCTTTGCCCACTTTAATGCCAGGTCTGATGCCCAGATGTAGATGTAGGGCATAACAATCTGTGTGTCTGCATTGGAGATCAGTGGCCTAAAGTTATTTAACCCTTTCAATAACACCTTTCGGTGGGCACCTCACTTTAGTGTAATTTTTTTGTAAAATTTGCGTAAAAAAAAAAAAAAAATTGCTGAAACTAACTTCAGCATTGTCGCAGAACAATCGTTAATAAGATCGTCCTGTGCACATAGAATATATATTTTTCTTGGCAGCACATATAGAACAACGTGCTGCTCGGAATAATAACTTTTAAACTGGCTTAATAGCGTTTTTGGCAGATGTTTATATGGCCTGACCATTGGACACCAGCGATCTAGGGACACTTATTCCCCAATTAACAGCCAGTCTAAATGCAGCAGTCTACAATCTCTGGATTGGTTCTCATGGCAGCTTTGCTCAGCCGCACTTGTAGATGACGCTTTGTTCAATTAGTAAAATATCTTGGAGTAGCTGTAAATCCAAGTTCTTAATTGAGCATGTGAGGCCCTCAAAACCTGAATGTTCTTGCATGGACATGTAATAGTTCTAGTCCTCCGCCTCATGTTTTTTTTTTTTCTCTATTGAGAAGACACTGGCCAAGTTATATGGTGCTTACAAATGCCAAGTTGTGATAATTCTTCAAGAATTTCTTACTGACCGGGACATAATATAGGTTTGTTGTAGGAAATGGTTGGGACATGGAATACACAGGACATTGCCTTCTATGTCTGGGTCTGAGAAGGTAAAGGACAGTAATTTAGCAAGTAATTAAACCTTATTGTTATTCCAATACCTTGTGTTTAGAAACTGCAAGTTCATTTGGTATGCCATTGCCAGAGAGAAGGAAGTGGGAGAAACTGTGAAGGGTCTAATCCTTTTATGTATATTAGCTAGCTGGCAGGAAAGATGTGGCCTACCTTGCAAAGTGACACACAGCCCCCTCATAGATACTTCACCCCAGCCATTATTAAAGGTCTTTTCTAAACCTAAATCGATCAGAAAAGAACATATTTGATATAATTTTAGTCCATTCTCTTATATCTTTTATTTTGAATGAGAAGACCACCTAAAAATTAAACTTATTACTGAATCAGATTGTCTCACTTTACATTCTATTGCTTTATTTCATTTAAGGTCTACTCTGGATTACACAACATGACTAATGGCCTCCAACCCACCTCCTTTATGTCTAGTGATGCCTCCACTGTAACGCCAAACATGACTTACATGAACAATACCATGGCGGCGCCCGTCAACAGCATCCAAAACAACCTTGCCTCTCTTGGCTCCTTGCCACATAATATGGTAGGAACAATGACCTCTTCAGCATCATCCTCTTCTTATCCACTTGACTATTGCCAAGGAGAGGCCGAATTTCAGAGAGATCCTCGAACCTACCGAAGGAATTACACTCATGCCAAGCCCCCTTACTCTTACATCTCGCTCATCACAATGGCCATTCAGCAATCCCCAAATAAGATGATGACGCTGAATGAGATTTACCAATGGATCATTGACCTCTTCCCCTATTACAGGCAGAACCAACAACGTTGGCAAAACTCCATCCGTCATTCACTATCATTCAATGACTGCTTTGTTAAGGTTCCACGTTCTCCAGAAAAACCTGGAAAAGGTTCTTATTGGACTCTCCATCCAGAATCTGGAAATATGTTTGAAAATGGCTGCTACTTGAGACGACAGAAGAGGTTCAAATGCGAAAGGTCCAAAATTGGGTCCTCAGACCAAGAAAAAAATGCTAGCAAGGTTGAAAATAAAGTGGGCTATTGTTTGCAAGAGGCTTCTAGTTCTTATGATGAGAATTCTTCATCTGAGTCTCCAAAAACTGTCTCAAATGTTGGTGAGAGAGACTCGTTGCTGGCAAACCTTCCACAATCTAATGGAGCCTCTCCAGCATGTATGAGCCCTGATTCAGAGCAAGGTGGGTCAAGCTCACAGCTCCTATATCCACTAAGCTTGTCTAATGATGGTTACCTCGGAATGGGAGAAGATCCACATCTGAAGCATGACCCTTTTCCCGGTAGACATCCGTTTTCTATAACCCAACTGATGTCTTCTGAACAGGCTCAGAGCTATTCCAGTAAAATGGATGTCTGTTCAACTGCTAATAACCTTGTTCACTATCCCAATTATACTACTGACTATCATAATATTGCAACAAAAAATGGAATGGACATGTCTACATCTTCCAATGACGGTTACTACACAAACATGTATTCCAGGCCTATAGTCAGCTCTCTGTAATGTCATCTGCAGTTATGCTGGCTTTTTGGGGCCTTTTAAACTATTTTTAAAGGGAATGTGTTGTGATTTTAATATTATTAATAATAATAATTAATGAATATCTTTAATACAAATTAAATGTACTGTTTTAACAACATTTTTATTTCTGCAGGCATTGGAGGGGGTGGGGTGCTGCCGTTTTTTTATTCGCTGGTGTGTAAATGTCTGAGCATGACACTTAACACACATCAAATATGGCAGCTCATGGGTATAGGAGACTACAGTCAGTGTTTGACAGCATTGGCTGCCTCCAGCTGTGAACTGGGCACGGATTCTGCTCTTCTTGCTCAGTGTGATGCCTCATTCAAATGCTCATGCATTGGGCTTCTGAAGGAGGCGCTATACGGACATGGCAGAACCGCGTATCTAATCCCATGTATGAACCTCCACACAGTGCCATGTATCTCATGCCCATGTGTGATCCAGCCCGCAGAGATGTGTCTAATCCCAGTGTGAGACGCTCACTGTATCCAATCCCAGTGAGTGATAGAGAGATGTGCATCTAATCCAAATGGGTGATACACTCCCGCTATCTAATCCCAGCTCGTGATGCAGCACCAACTAATCGACGCTGCTGGCCGTGCTCCTTCCACCTCTCAATATCACTTTCATAGTCACCAAGAAAATGGCTCCGCACTGTGATCCTAAACTTCTTCATCTCTTATCCTCTAGCAAACGCCCAAAAGGGGAGGAGCGGAGTGACATCACACATGTGAGCAGACCCCGCCCACATTTACTGTAGCCATAAAGCGAGCCAGCAGTACTCTAGGTTTTCATGGCAAATTTCATCAGCGGCTTCTCCTAGCCTAGCATATAAAAAAAAAAATAAAAATTGAAAATATCACTTTTTTTAATGGTATAAAATATGAAGAAAAATTAACATTTAGAAAAAAATAAAGCATGAAAATGTAAGTATTAAAATTGTTGGTTTTTTTATGGCACATTCTCTTTTTTTTTTTTTTTTTTTAAGCGGTTTGTCAGTAGTAGCAGATCGGTGGGAGTCCGACACCTGGTGCCCCTACCGATCAGCTGGTTTCTGCGCTGGCCAGATGTAAACAGCTGCTGAACACAGCTCCATAAATGTAGTGGCCGCTAATGGCTCCTGCAGCACAGCGTCTGTGCAAAAGAATAGGAGCTGTGCTTCCGTAGCCGGCAGCGACTGCTACACTTTAAATAAGGCAGCACTTGGCAGTTGTGGTCAATGTGTCTTTTTACATATGGCTGGGGCAAAAGAAAAAAAGGGAAGGAAACATAAAGACCCAGCAGATCATTGGGACCCTCATTTCACTAGATAGGTCCTTAATACCAAATGCTTGGGACAACCCCCCCCCCCCCCCCTTTTAATTTATCCTACACATTTCTGCAAGACTCTAGTCTGCCAGCTTTGTAGAGACCCTACATTTTTAAAGACCGCTACCATAATTTCTTCTTTTACAATCGTGAGATTAGAGTAATAACTTTTTGCATTTTATGCTTGTCTCTAATACATACTTTGCTGATAATGGTGTTTAATGGTTTTAGTATTTGCTCTAAGACACCAGACAATGTTGACACAGACATTTCGAGTCAGCGCTTTTTCCTTTTATAAAGTTTCTATGTACCTGATAGCGATCTGTGAGCGACTGCTGAAAATCAACATTTCCTACCACGGGAAGCAACATTTTAATGTTTGGAACTTTTCAAAATATTCTCATTTGGCTACAGAAATGGAAGATTTTTCACAAATCTTAACAACTTTAAAGTGTCTAAAATTTATAAAGCTTTAACTGCCCAAATGACTTGAGTGCCAATGTTACTGGAGGATTAAGCCAGACTCAAGATTTTCTGAATCTTTGCAATTTTTTTTAAATATGTATATAAAATATGAACTTTTTTTTTTTTTGTATTTAATTTTGGAAAAAACTTTGATATTGAACTTTGTTGATATTTTACATGTATCCTGTTTTTTTTTTTTTGTTTTTTTCATTTTCGTGTTTGTTCTGTTTTTGAATATTAATATATTTTGCATAATTAAAACTGCTGTGACTGTTCTTTAAATACTATCAAGTTCCAATAATATCTGTTAGAAGCCAACTCCTACATTGAAGTCTTATTGCCTGGAGAGAGATGGGGACAAGCATAACCATATTTTAATTTGATTTCAATGGGAAAATTGCAAATAGTGACACAGAATCCCTCATGTTCTGATAGGTGTGGGTGACCTACAATTATCGGTCAAGGACAAGAAGACAAATACAATTTTAGAGGGTGTCAAAAAAGGGGAGGATCAACATAAAGACCCTCATACACTTTAGACTAAAGTTGGACAAAGCCACTGATATTGGTGGGTTCAACTGACAATCCAATGGGTATGTGTGAGATAAGAATTCAGCATGTCCAATATAATTTTTTTTGACTGCCAAACATTTTGTTCTTTAAAAGATGATCCACTACCACAGATATCTGGTGGCGGCTCTTTCATGGAGAACAGTTGAACATGCGAGTGCCACTGCTTACGGGAGAGTCGAGCAAGATAGTTGCCGGCTGAGCCATCGCTGATTAATAAATTTGTCTTCAACTACGAAAAAGAAACTCCTTGAAAGGATTTTTACTCTAGAAAAGAGTCCACAAATTTAATCTTAAAAATAGAATTGTATCAATTTAATGCAAAGTCTACTAAAAACAATTTGACGGGGGGGGGGGGGGGGAGGAAATGACGAATCTGGGTCTTGTAGCTCTGCCCAACCTGAAGAGGAAAAACTACAGCTATAGAATTCTGCTGCTTAGAGATTGACCACCACTTTAACAATGACTCAACCTTAGGATGGGTCATCCATGTCTGATCTGTAGGGGTGCGACATCCAGCACTTCGGGTGTTCTCTGTGCCGGCTAGAAGTGCTCAGTTATGGAGCTGTAGAAGGTGCCACCTCCATGTACTGCACATCTGCCCCTATTTAGATCACTGTGGAGCAGCTCTGTAACTGAGCGCTTCTGGCCGGCACCAAGAACAGCTGATGGGCAAGACTGACAGGTGTCACACCTCCACCCATCACACATTGATGCCCTATCCTAAGGATAGGGCATCAATGATAAAGTAGTGGACAGCATCTCATAAGATCCCCAAACACATTATACTAACAGTTGAAACTGCAGTTATTGGCCCTATCGGTCTATAGTCTGTGTATGCGGCCTTCTGCCTCTTCCTTGTTAGCTTTTTCCTGTCTCAAAATAATTAACATTTCTGATTTTTGGACTGCCGATTCTTTTGTTCTCTAGGAGATAAGTCACTGGCAGCAGCTCTTAAATAGAACACAGGAGCGCTCGGCCGAACAAGAGTGGGTTTAATCCTGCATGGAGCAGGGGGTTGGACACTATGACCCTTGAGGTCCCTTCCAGCTCTAACATTCTATGGGTTGTATTTTTGCTGTATATTGTAGACTGTATACAGAACTAAATAAACACTAGACAGGAAGATTTAGGTGTGTTGCAGTATTATTTGGACACTAAGGGGCCGATTCATTAAGACTTCTGAAGGCCACACCAATCGTAATGATGGGTTCACTGGAGTACAATGCACTGACTTAGGAGGCGCATGCCACTTAATTAATTTGGCACATCTTCTAAGTCATGGGTGGGTGCCTTGCCAGAAATGCTACTCCTGGCAAGGACACTGGGACTTTTTATTTAATTGGGTGTGGTTACACCTGACCCACCCATTTTGGCAGAGCTTTTTCAAACAGGCGTGAAGGCGACAAGTCACAAATTTTGCACCACCACCCACCCGTTGTGCAAAAATTTTACTCTTCAATGGTCTTGCGCTAGCTTTCTAGTTCAAACATTTTGATGAAACGGCCCCTATTGTGCCAGTTTTTATTGGGCACAGAATAAAGGTATTGTGCATGTAATATAAGGCAGTGTTCTGACCCTATATGGAAATAGTATTTTGTGTGTATATTTATTATTTGGGGATACCCTACGTTTGCAGAAGTAACTTTAGAAAAAAATAAATAGTTTGTGTAAAAAAAGGCACACCACACCATAATCATGGGAGTAGGAAGCGTGTGACGTACCCTAGTGAAGATGCCTTAATGGCTTTACCCATGTTACATTCATTTGGTGGTGGAGCCAATGGTTTGACTCTCTCAAATATCCCAAGAGCCATTTTTTCAACACAACAATGCCAGGAGGCATCCTGCTGGTGCTACTATGAGCAGCCAGCATGGCCTAACTGTGCTACCATGGCCTGCAGCATCCCTGGACTTGTCTCCTATTGAGCACATCTGGGAGGCAATTACACAGGGAGCTGCCAGCAGCAGATCTTGATTTGCTAAAATGTGTTCCACATAGCAGAACATGCCTCAGATGACCATTAGTCACCTCACTGATGGCAGCAAAGATGTGTAAGTGTTGGGATTTTGGCGTGTGGCGCTCATACGCCATACTGAATAAACAGATTTTTTATTTATATATTTTTTAAATGTTTCCATCTTGTGATTTCCATAATTCCATCACATTTCCTTCTTGATGTTGCAATGTCAATGGTGAGATTGTATTAAATATTACATTTTTTTTTTTTAGACTGAAGGCTTAATTGTTTTGCTTCTACGAAGGGCAGGTGCATATTGGTCCGATTATGCTATGGGATCCAATTTTTTTATTTTTTTTTAAGGAAGAAAAAGGAAAAAAAGAGCTCATCTGGTTAAAATGGTTGTCTGCACAATCCCTAGTAGTGATGCTATTAATCTGGGAGATTAATTTGGTTTGACCCTGAGTAGCACTATTAATTTTTGCTTGTACTACGTGAGTAGGATTACTTGGCACGGGTCACTATGTGTTTGGTGTTTTTGGGAACTCTATGCGCATCTTTGCAGTGGTATTATGGCAGCAACACCTGGACCTCCAATGATTTAACTCAATTACTTAGAACAAAATAGATCCTTATAGTGGTTTGTCAAGTTTAATAATGAAACAAAATCATGCAAAATAGCTGTGATCTGTGGAGGCTTTCTGTAGTGCAAATTTTAGAGTGACAACTGCAGTCCACAAACGTGTACTTAAATGCATGTAACTCAGGAACTAATCAGGACTGCACCAGGTACCTTAAAATTATAACGTCGAACGTTAGAGAAACAATATGTACTATACTGTCTTTCTTTAAGACAAGAATGCACTTAAAATTAGAAAATGGTAGCATATTCCCCTTCCAGTGCCCCCAATGGATCCATTGCATGCTCCTCTGGAGGTCTGTGCCAGCTCCAACTATTGTTTGGAAGTTGGGAGGATCACTGCGGCAGGTGACCTTCTAGTCCCGGAGTTGGAGAAACCTCAAGTCTGGGGCAAACTGTGCTGGATCTGCTGGAATGGGGCTATGAAACTATTTTCTTTTTATTTTAAGAGCATCTATGTCCTTAATTTTTTTATTTTTTTTTTTTCACAAATTGGACAACCCCTTTTATGTGGAGGGTTCCTACTCAGAGGTTTGGTTAGTCTTCTCAACCGATTCATGGGCATTGTTGGTGCCCAAGATCAAGGTCTCCGGCCCCAGCTCTCTAGCGAAAGACACTTTTCAAATGTATCGGTGACAAAATGACAGTGATATAGTTGGGTCCTGTGGTAGGTCTCTAGCCTTCCGCTCTTTCTTGTAGCCTGCAGACTGCTGTAAGGGCTTACAAGATGTCCTAGAGACGGTGGCACGATGATATTAGTGCAGACTGAGCTGGTTTGCTCTTGTGTGGAAGGGCAGAAGAGGTCTTGGTGGCTGTGTACTCCAGGGGAAAAAAAGGATTGTGTGAGTCTAAACTTTATTTTCTGTAGGGGTTGAGGCACTTTGAGGGGATTATTAGAAAAAGGTCACTTTTGAGGGCATAATTATAGAATAATAATTATTATTATTGGAAGGGGCATTCTAAGGGAATTATTAGAGAAGGGGCTAGTAAGGATGCATTATTACTGAAGAGGGAAATCTAGAGATATTATTATTATTGGAGGGGGTAATCTGGGGCCATTATTACCAGAGGGAGCATTCTGGGGCATTATTAATGGTGAGGGGTACTCTGAGGCCATTACAAGAGGATGTAATCTGAAGCATTATTACTGGGAAGGGTAATCTGAACGCATTATTATTGGAGGAGCACTCTAGGTTACCGGAGGGGGAACATTTTTTATGATGGAGTCACATTGTTACCGAAGGGACACTCTTGGGGGAGTAATAAAGGGGCGCTATAACTGGAGAAGAAACAGTGGGGGCAATATTACTAAAGGAGAAAATCAGGGGGCATTATACCTGGTTGGTGTATTCTGGGAGCATTATTACTGGATGGTGCAATCGGGGGGCATTACTACTGGAGTTAGTTTTAATGGGGCCATTATTACTTGAGTAGTCAGTTTTATAGGCATTAGTAGGTAAATCAAGGGGCATTACACTTAGAGGGGGTAGTAATGGGGCATTATTGCAAAACGAGGTAATGAGGGGCATTATATTTACAGGGGGTAGTAATGGGGCATTAGTGCAAAACGAGGTAATAAGGGGCATTATACTTAGAGGGGGTAGTCATGGGGCATTATTGCAAAACAAGGCAATAAGGGGCATTTGTCCTGAGTGGCACTGGGGCATTTTTACTCAGCGCATTATTCCTGGAGAGGGAATTCTGCGGACATTGTTACTATAGGGGATAAATACTACTGGAGAGGGCACTCAAGGGGCATTATTATTGGATATTATAATTAATGTAATCACCTATATGATCTCCACAGCGGGTATCTATGACTATATGGTCACTGTATGTATAAATCCAGCTTCAAAGAATATTTCTTGCTCTGAAGTAGAGACTACAACTGTGATTACTGTGTGCGATTACATAATTATAAGCAACGTTGTAAAAAGTTGTCAGCTGATGTAAAAAGAATAAAATAAAACTGGTTCGCAGACTTTGCGAAAAGCAGGCACAAACACCTTGTGTGATCCTGGCCTAAAAGAAATTTGCAATGGTATCAGGAATGCTATTCGGGGTAAAGGTTTTCTACGTTTATTTAGCATTAGTTTATTTTAGGCTCCTCCAGCAGCGACCGCCATTGTTTGCTCCATGTCGCGGTGAATTCACTTTGTTTGCTATTCCAGGAGCAGGACCTTCTGAACTTCATTCCCCCTGGTGCCTTGTTACAGAGGAGCTGGCCCTGTGCTGTCACCCTCCTGTTAGATTTTATACAGGGCGACAATCATCCTGAGCAAACAAAGCGTTTAAACAGGTGTAACCTATGTGTACTGGGGGGGAGGTGGCACCGAAAAGGACAAGATGTTGGTGGAGGCTAAATACAAACTAGCAATAAAAGTAAAGGCTTTTTTAGCACAAGAAACAATTTGTCGTTTTTTGGGGGGTTTTATTTACAGTTTGGTTTGCAGATTAGTAAGAATACTTGCAACCTGACACATGAAATCTCTCAACAAATGAAGTTTTAAAAGTTTGTTTTTCTAAAGTTATCATTAATAAATCATTGGATGGGACTGTAGCGCCGGGATTATCAACCCTCACATATTTGCATAGCTGCAATTTTGGAAGACTACAGGATTCTTCTGCATATTTTAAGCTTTAAGGGGGAATAACCCCAAAATAGCAGCAATGGAGTGTAACAAGGCAGCACATGGTGGCCCTGTGACTCCATAATATGGAGGGGCAGGGATTCCATGAGACCCTGGATATCTTTCTATTAGTGATGAGCGAGTTTCCTTGGATAAGGTGTTGTATAAAGTGTTATCTGAGCATGCTCCTTTGCTAATCGAGTGTCTTCGGCATGCTTGAATAATACGTTCGAGTCTCCGTGCCTGCATGTCTTGTGACTATTAGACAGCCGCAACACATGCTGGGATTGCCTAACAAACATACAATCCCTGCTTGCGTTGTAACTGTTGAACAGCCACGAGACATGCAGCAGCGGGGACTCGAACATATTTTTCGAACACGCCGAAATCACTCGATTAGCACCCGAGCATGCTCAGAGAACACCTTATCCAACATGTTTGCTCATCACTAGTAGGCTACGTCCCCACGGTCAGTATTAGGCAGCGCTTTGGATGTAGCACATGTCCGCTCCGTCCAAAGCGCTCCCGGCTATTGAACACAGGTGATTCCGCATGTGTTATTTGAACCATGTGGAATCACTGCGTCCAATACATTGTACAGTGATATTTATCTTGCGGAGACTGAGCATCTTCGCAATATAAATAGACCTGCTGCAATCTGGAAAGGAATTTTGGTTTCTGCATAATCACTACCTAAATGCCTCTATTGCACTATTCCTACTCCAACACCTAGCCCCACACGAACTGCAGATAAGAGCGGTATTCTTGGACAATGCAATTTTTTAAAATTGTCCCTGGAAGGACTTTTGCTTGTGCGTGGCGGCAGCACCAAGGACTGTAACGCAATGAACTCTGCCTAAATGCCTCTAATACACTATCCCTATTCCGGCATCTAACCCTACACTAATTGCAGCGGTATTATTAGAGAATAGAATCTATTTGAATTAGCCCTAAAAAGGGCTGTTGTTTTAATGTTGCAGCAGAATGTACTGTAATGTTATAACACACTGTCCCTTCTGCAGCAGATACTCCCCCTACACTATTACCGGGTACAATGCGCCGAGCATGGTATCACCAGGTCTTATAAAAACCCGATGACGCTATGTAGCTTTCCAATTACAGTCAATGTCAGTAGCCAACATGGCAATGTTTAACCCTGCTGTGGAACCATGAGAAAAATCACTGCTTTGGTACCATGGGGTCTATATGACCCCAGGCTCAAAAATCGTCATATTTCATTAAAATGAACATGCTGGCTGTTCAGAATAATCAAGTTTTATTCTGTCATCATTTCAGAACACAGTTATGAAATCAAACGTAACTTTGAAGCGATTTATTTATCATCATCAAACACAAACTGAAATTTATACCAAAATGCTTTACTAATAAGTAAAAGTATTCAAATTCAAAAATGACAACGAATGATCTGGCAATAAATTTAGCCCTTGCATTCACTGCACGTCATAGTGCCATGTTCTTCACAAATGAACTTCTTGCAGTCATTGCAAACAGATCTTGTCTTTTTGTCCTTCGATCGAGGACAAACATAGCACCGTTTGCGCTGTCCTGTAACACTGCTGGTGTCATTTGTAAGTGATTAGCCATTGTTTATTTACAATTATATTACAAAACCTGTGAATAAACAGAAAATCTTTAAAAAAATGTCAGACAATAAAGGTACTATGGGGTCAGAAGAGTCCCAAACACAGAAAATTGAAAATAACCTTGAAACAAAATTGAAAAACAAATTCAAAATATCATCAACATAAGCAGAAATGTTACTTGAAAATAAAAAGAAGGTCAATGTCTGAGATTGACCGGTTTTAGAAATATTTCAATGTATTCTGCGCTGGGGTCTATATGACCCTATGGTTCCACAGCAGGGTTAATGGCCGAAAATCAGCCTCAAAATATGCGGAGCGGGGCATTGAGCATAGCGCCTCAATACCCGGATACTCGATTGAGTATCTCGAGCACCAGGGAGCTCAATCAAGTACCGAGCAGTGCCCATTACTAATAGGAATGGGACCTTAACAATATATTTAAAGTTGTGTGGCTTTTGCAATGGCCAAATTCCAAAATTTATAGGAGGTGACTGCGATATTCGGTGGATTTTACTGTCATGTTGGTGGGAACGAAATCCTGTAGTATAATAGGTGATGTAGGATTACAATGGCAGGTTCCAGGGGGGAGGAGAGTACACCAGTCTTTCTTTCTAACAGGCCTCTAAGAAACAGAAATACAGAATGATAACAATTGACCATTGATACAGTTAGAGGGAAACATCTTGCTGCTAAAGGATTTCATCACAATGGATGGCAGAGAAAGAGAGAGGAGATTAGAAGACCTACAGATCTGCTTACAATAGCGCCTGCTAATCTTTCCTTTTGTAAGGTAATTAGAGCAGCTCATTCGTCCCAAATAATCTCAGTGTAAATGTCTATTGTAACTCATTATCCCGTCTGATTTATAAGGTCATAATAGGGCCGCGAAGCAAGGGTGGCATAAGTATCAGAAACCGAATACACGGTAACCTGAAGAAGGAGGTTAGATCATGTAGCACCCTAAAGGGTCTGCAGAAAGTCATAGATACTTTTACTGGTGATTTTGGAAATGTAAGTCCTTTAAAAAAAAATAAAAATTCCAACTAAAATGGCCAACATTTTAATTATTGAAAAAAAACCTCACCGACAGTGCAAAATCCAGGAGTTGGTAGCTTCACAGGATAGAGAAAAACCACTGACTCAATCCAAAAGGAGAAAATTATCAGCACTGGATAACTTGTAGATGCTAATCTTTTATTCCAGCCTGAATAGACAAAGCAGGGCAGATAGGGTCCAGTAAGTAAGGAGGAGCATTAGTGCCATGTGGGAATTAACCTGGAGTCAAAAGTTTGGATTCTATGGAATAGCTTAATGTTCTTCCTGCTTTGTCTGAGGACATCCGTACAATCCAAAAATATGCGGATACCTTTTTTTTTCATATGAATTTGAACTTAAGGATTCACACGCCACTGTCGGTGTGTTCCGGAGGCCTTGATGAGCGGTCACATTACTGATGTCACCACTGCATGCCAATGTAGCAGAGTCAGGGATCATCCTGGGATGGATTTATGGCGGACCCCTTTGGATTATTTTATTTTTTAAATGTGATAAGTGGGTAAAAGAGGGTTGGGGAGTGCTTTTTACAATTAAAGGACTTTTCTATGTGTGTGTGTGTGTTTATTGCTTTCGACTAAGGGGTTGGTAATGGGGGTGTCTTATAGGTGTCTCTCCATTACTACCCCTGGGCTTGTTGTCATCGAACAGTAGAGATGTTATTAATAGGCTGGGAAGCTTCATGGATATTGTCCTCTTCTCGGAATAATAACAACCTGTCTGCTTTCCCTCAGCTGGGTATTAAAAATTAATTAAGAATTACTGTCTGTAAAAGCTGATGTTACAATTGCATTGCATACACATTGTACTCTCATGACACTCGTCCTACTTTTCAGGAACAACATTGGAGCTATGTTTTTTACGCAGATTAGTGTGAGCCCTAAGGCCTCGTTACCACTAATGTATAAAAAGTCCTGGAGAGTGGGATGATTTTTTTTCTCACGCATCATCCGTGTGCAATACATTTTTTACTCAGTAGCTATTAATCTTTTACACGACCATTTACAGTTTCCTATGCTACAGAATTGTGATGTTTCCGTAAAAACCAGATGCCACTTTGACGGTCCGCATAACATTTTTTTTTCTCACACACATCTGATTTCGGAGTGAATTTTTTTTTTCTCAGCTCGATTCCAGCTGAGGAAAAACTTCCAGATGAGCACCGACACATTGACTAACAGCGGGGCGAGGGCAATGCGATTTTTTTTTTTTCTTGTGTTTTCATACACAAGTGGGAACGAGTCCTAATACTGTGAATAAGAACGGTGTAGTCTACAGACATGGAAAATGTGAGAAAATATGTGGTGATTAGTGATGAGCCAGAGTACTCGGATAAGGTGTTATCGGAGCATGCTTGTGTCCTAATTGAGTATTTTCGGTGTGCTCGGAAAAAAATACTTGGGTCACCGAAACTGCATGTTGGACAGCTGCAACACACACATGGATTGTCTGTTTGTTATTCAATCTGATCCGAGCATGCTCGCTCATCACTAGTGGTGATACGTTGGGCTTGGGTGCTCAGTTCCTTTCATTTATTTTATTTTTCCCTTGGAGACAAACATATTTTGAAACATATATAGTTTTCCTATTAAAAATAAATAAATGTTATGTATTAGTAGTCACAGTAAGATACAGAATTCACAGTTGTCTTCTTAAGTTCACAGACATTGGGAGTCAGAATAGTCCTACAACATAGACATGGGGGCACCATACCTTTCAACCCCTTGTAATAACCAGACTCTTCCGATACAATGGTTGATCTGCTGAAGGTGACATTGTGTTGACCCTTATCTATGTACCATTGTGTGTCCATCTCCTTTTTCACCTGTGACTCTCTCTCCTCTCTCTCAGCCAGTCTCTACAGTCATAAAATCTTGATTGACAGGTCATCTGCACCCATTACCTATTGTCTTTTTGGACGAGTCATTGTCACATGAAGAATGTCTGGTCCCTGGGACATCACACCTGATATGGAGACTATTTCATGTCATTATTGCATTGTTCCTCTTAATTTAACTTTATCTCTAGGAACTGAAATCAAATTCTTGTGCATTCTTTTTAACTTAAAACATGTTGGCCAGATGTGCAGAGGTTGGGTTGGAACATATTTTTTATCCTAGCTACTTTTACCTAGACAGACCGCATATACAGTATATGCATTTTTGCAACTTATAACATTTGTTGGACCGAAGCCTGACTTTCATCAGAAACATGCTCTTTCATAAGAGATTCCCACAGTTCAGAATTCAAATTAAGAATTCATTCACCAGTATGTTCGTAATGCAATACAGCAGATTACAGCAGGTGGACAGACGAAGTGCAAGAGTCCAGCGTTACAGGTCAGTCATAGAAGGAGTGCACATCGTCTTCTGAGTCTGACCGGCCAGGACTTGATTTTTCAGATTCCTTTTCATTATGAGAAAATTCTTCACTTGAGTCTGGAACAGAAAGTAGAAACATATAAAAATAATTGTAATTCGCTATTGGAGCGCCCCCACTGCCACAGGGCCGAGGGGCACCCGGTACTGGGCCTCTGTGTCTCAGATCTGGGGTTGTCACGGTGGCTAGGCCCGGTCCGTGACCCTGCTGAGGGGCGTCCAGGGAAAGTTGAGAATGTGAGGATGTTGTGGTGTGGTGTAGGTCGCGGTGAATAACGAGGACGCCAGGTTGCAGTCTCTTTACCTCTTTACTGAAGGCTTCAGGATCCTCAGTCCGGAATACTGTTAACCGGGCCACCTGAGTCCGGCCGGTCCGATGGCACCTCCAGGGTTCCCTTTGCAGGTGGAAATCTGTGCCTACCTTCTAGCGCTTGTGTGTTGTAGTCCTTCCCTGCTGTGCTTACGGGATAGTCCTCACAACTGTTATGTCTGTTTCTGAAGTTCCCTCACAACTCGATTATGATGTTCTTCTTCGTCCCCCAGATGATATGGCTAGGACGCACCCGTATGACAGGTAGGCTCGGAGGTCTTCCGGGACCCTAGAGTCACCCCTCTCCAAATGTTGCCCCCTGTGTCTGCTTAGGTGATTTTGGGTGAGACAGCCCGCCTAGAACTGACTGTCCTGCCGTAGGTTTGAAGTAAGGCATGGAGCTCAATACTTCCTCGGCGTTTCCGGCCATCGGCTACGCGCCTCAGTAGGATGTTGCCTCGTCTTACAGCACGACTCCTACTGGTGTTTCTCCTTGTTGCGTTGATCTCGTTTGTCACTCAGCACAATAAACCTCGCTTCTTGTCCTTTCTTGGGGTACCGCCGCGATGAAGTGCAGGCGCGGTCCCGTAACGTTCTTTCTGTTCGCTAGGCCTCTGTCAGGATCCCACCCCTGACAGGGACCCCCCTGAATCTTCCCCTGCAACACCCTCTGCCACAGGATGTTGCCTGGTTCCAACCCAGTCAGCTTCTGACTAACTTCCTATCTAACCCCCAGTTTTACCAGATTGTGAGAAGTGGCCTAATACATAGCACCCTTAGCTCCCCCTGGAGGCCAGACTGTGAAGTGCATTGGTGTCTGTGATACCTGGTCAGGTGAACTCCTTCAGTGCCATCAGACGTACCATAGCCCCCCCTTAGAGGCGGAGCATCAGTACTGCAACGACCAGGACTCTGGGGCGCTGCACTATAATTGCCTTAATTTATACATATGGCAAACATTTTGTAAACTGCTTCACTTTTAGCAAGAAGATACACATGATATTTGATTACTGTAACCTCCTGCTCTGTGGCCTCCCCTCTAACACCTCGCACCCCTCCAGTCTATTCTAAACTCTGCTGGCTGACTAATCCACCTGTCCCCCCGCTATTCCCCGGCCTCTCCCCTCTGTCACTCCCTTCACTGGCTCCCCTTTACCCAGAGACTCCAGTACAAAACCCTAACCATGGCATACAATGCCATCCACAACCTGTCTCCTCCATACATCTGTGACCTCGTCTCCCGGTACTTTCCTGCACGCAACCTCCGATCCTCACAAGATCTCCTTCTCTACTCCCCTCTTATCTCCTCTTCCCACAATCGTATACAAGATTTCTCTCGCACATCCCTCATACTCTGGAACGCTCTATCCCAACACATTAGACTCTCGTCTACTGTGGAAACCTTCATAAAGAACCTGAAGACCCACCTCTTCCAACAAGCCTACAACCTGCAGTAACCACCGATCGACCAAACCGCTGCATGACCAGCTCTATCCTCACCTACTGTATTCTCACCCGTCCCTTGTAGATTGTGAGCCTTGTGAGGGTCCTCTCTCCTCCTGTACCAGTTGTGACTTGTATTGATTAAGATTATTGTACCTGTTTTTAATATGTATACCGCTCCTCACATGTAAAGCGCCATGGAATAAATGGCGCTATAATAATAATAAATAATAATAATAATAATAGTAATATTTTTCACAACTTCATAGACATGTTACAAACTCGTCTTTCTTTCTCCTGGTGAAAAACGGTGAACCTGAGAAAATACTTTAAAGAGGTTGTCCACTACTTTAGCATTGATGACCTTACCTTAGTATAGGTCATCAATATCTGATTGGTATGGGGTCCGACACAAGGTACCCCCACTGATCAGCTGTTCTCAGTGATGGCCGCCGGCCGGAAGTGCTCATTTTCGGAGCAGGCTGTCTTCTGATAGTGGCCACGGCAGGGTACTACACAGTCACACCCTATTGAATTGAACAGGAGGTGGATGTGTAGTACCCTGCCACGGCCACTATCAAAAGCTCTGCAAGTGAACATTTCTGACGGCCTCTGTCGCTGTCACTGAGAGCAGTTGATCGGCGGGGGTGTCGGATGTCAGACCCCAATTGATCAGACATTGATGACCTATCCTAAGCATAGGTCATCAATGTAAACGTTGTGGACAGTCTATTTAATTCCTTGTTTTGTACTTGAAGTATTCGAACACCTATGTGAAAAATGTATTTCTCTTTAACTCCTTCCAGCATATGATATATGTTAGTGAGTGTTAACCTGTTAAATGCTGCTGTCAATCTCTGACAGTGGCATTTAATGTGCCCATAATGTGATTGCTGGGTGCTGATGGGTTACCATGACAACCAGGGGTCTGCTGAAGACCCCTGTGCCTGTCATTAAGGTACTCCTGTGAAAGTCAGCGTTTGGCCAGAGACACACTAGCATATCACATCTGATGCAAGAGCATAGGATGCGATATGCTAATGACACTCAAGTCCTGCTCTGCTGCGAGCGTGAGCCGAGTGTTAGAGCTCTGTGCTCCGGTCCTCCCACATGAGAGAATCAGAGCACGGCCGCGGAGGAGACGGAGAAAATAATTTCTCCATCTCCTCTGCTGTCGGCGGAAATCTCACTGCACTCGGGTGATATCCGAGTGCAGTGCAGTGCAATGTTTCACACACACCCATAGACTTATATGGGTGCATGCAATCCAAATCTTGCATGGAACTGCAGCATGCTGCTTTTTTTTCCCCGTCTGATCGCAATCTGATCAGAGCAGGAAAAAACCCACCACCGAGAACATCATCGGATTGCCTTCGTCCGATTTAGTCGCAGGTGGCAGCTAGCCCTTTAGTTGATGTTCATAGGAGACCATGATTTTTGTTATTCATAGCAGTGCTGTGTATAGTAGAAGCAATCGGATGATCGCAGCTTCAAGTCCCCTAAGGGAACTAACAAATACAGTGGAAAGTGACATACAAAAAAGTTAAATATGAAAAATAAAATAAAAAAATTCAAATCACCCCCCTTTTGCCCCATATAGAATAAAAAAGAATCCAATCTAAGAAAAAAAATGGAATGCCAGAATTAGATTTTTTTTGTCCGCTGCATCATTGCAATAAAATGCAATAAAAGGCAATCAAAACATTGCATCTAGCCCAAAATTGCATCATTAAAAATGATAGCTCAGGGTGCAAAAAATAAACCCTCACACAGCCTCATGTCTAGGAAAATGAAAAATGAAACGGATCTTGTAAAATGGTGACACAAGCAAACTTTTTTTTTTTTTCTTTACAATTTTCCAAATTTTTCTTCACCACTTAAATAATAACAAAAAAAGGTTTGGTATCTGTTTACTAGTACTGACCTGGACAATAATATTCAAAGTTCATGTTTACCGTATAGTGAATATGGTAAATAAAAAAAAACAGAAAACAATTGTGGAATTGCACTTTTTTTTGCAATTTTCAAGCATCAGGATTCTTTTTCCCACTTTGCAGTGCATTGCCCTTTAAACGTGCCCTTGCACTGCGAGCACGCGCACACAGTGTTCACTACTGAACGTTGAGTGCAGGGCCGGACTGGGACTAAAATTCAGCCCTGGCATTTGAAGTTACACAGGCCCACTTGTCACATGGTGACTGTATAATATCTTTGTACACTTGTAGGCAGGGCCGGTTTTAGGCAAAGTGGGGCCCTAGGCAAAGTTTAAAATGGGTCCCCAAATGCTAACATATTGCACATCACACAGAAGCCTTTCTGTTGTATTTACGTGCGCTGAGTTCAGGCCGCTAAACGAGTTTGATCGACAATACTGAAGTTGTTCAACGCTTGTTTCCCGGCCTCTTTCCACCAGCTGAGGAATAATGATGAGACAGAACGATCACTAATAGATCACCATACAGTATCATGTTTTCAGCAGCACATCTACAGTTTACACTGGCAATGTGCTGCTGACAACAAGGCTTTTTGTTCCAGCAAAAACAATCCGAATATGCAGCATTTTACTTGTTTAGTAAAATACACCCCATAGTCCTCCATATATTATAATGTGCTCCATAGTCCTCCATATAGTATAATACACTCCCTATAGTCCTCCATATATTAAAATACACTGCTCAGTCCTCCACATAGTATAATACACTCCTCATAGTCCTCCATATAGCATAATACAATCCTCATAGTCCTCCATATAGCATAATACAATCCTCATAGTGCTCCATATAGTATAATGCACCGCCACAGTCATCCATGTAGTACAATTCACTTCCCATAGTATAATGCACCCCATAGTTCTTCATATAGTATAACGTATTCCCCATAGTCCTCGATACAGTATAATGCAGCCCACATATAGTATAATGCAGCCACCCCAGAGTATAATGCAGCCACCCCAGAGTATAATGCAGCCACCCCAGAGTATAATGCAGCCACCCCAGAGTATAATGCAGCCACCCCAGAGTATAATGCAGCCACCCCAGAGTATAATGCAGCCACCCCACAGAGTATAATGCAGCCACCCCAGAGTATGTAACCCCCATAGAATATAATACAGCCCACCTCCCCATAATATATAATGTAGCCCCCCATAGAATATAATGCAGCCCCCCATAGTATATAACGCAGCCTCCCCCATAGAATATAATATACCCCCACAATAGTATATAACACAGCCACATAGTACATAACATGGCCTCCCCCATAGAATATAATATACTCCCCATAGTATATAGCAAAGCCCGCATATTATATAGCACAAACCGCATAGTATACAGCACAGCCTGCATACTATAGCACAGCTCGCGTAGTAGATAACACAGCCCACACAGCAGTATTCAGCACAGACCACACAGTAGTATACAGCACAGACCACACAGTAGTATACAGCACAGCCCACGTAGAAGTATACAGCACAGTCCACACAGTAGTATACAGCACAGCCCACAGAGTAATATATACAGCACAGCCCACAAAGTAATATATACAGCACAGCCCACAAAGTAATATATACAGCACAGCCCACAAAGTAATATATACAGCACAGCCCACAGAGAACTATATACAGCACAGCCCACAGAGAACTATATAAAGCACAGCCCAGAGTACTATATACAGCACAGCCCAGAGTACTATATAAAGCACAGCCCAGAGAGTACTATATACAGCACAGCCCAGAGAGTACTATATACAGCACAGCCCAGAGAGTACTATATACAGCACAGCCCACAGAGTACTATATACAGCACAGCCCACAGAGTACTATATACAGCACAGCCCACAGAGTACTATATACAGCACAGCCCACAGAGTACTATATACAGCACAGCCCACAGAGTACTATATACAGCACAGCCCACAGAGTACTATATACAGCACAGCCCACAGAGTACTATATGCAGCACAGCCCACAGAGAACTATATACAGCACACAGTAGTATACAGCACAGAGCACAGCCCACAGAGAACTATATACAGCACACAGTAGTATACAGCACAGAGCACAGCCCACAGAGAACTATATACAGCACAGAGCACAGCCCACAGAGAACTATATACAGCCCACAGTAGTATACAGCACAGAGCACAGCCCACAGAGAACTATATACAGCCCACAGCAGTATACAGCACAGAGCACAGCCCACAGAGAACTATATACAGCCCACAGCAGTATACAGCACAGAGCACAGCCCACAGAGAACTATATACAGCCCACAGCAGTATACAGCACAGAGCACAGCCCACAGAGAACTATATACAGCCCACAGCAGTATACAGCACAGAGCACAGCCCACAGAGAACTATATATAGCACAGAGCACAGCCCACAGAGAACTATATACAGCCCACAGTAGCATACAGCACAGAGCACAGCCCACAGATAACTATATACAGCCCACAGTAGTATACAGCACAGAGCACAGCCCACAGAGAGCTATATACAGCCCACAGTAGTATACAGCACAGAGCACAGCCCACAGAGAACTATATACAGCCCACAGCAGTATACAGCACAGAGCACAGCCCACAGAGAACTATATACAGCCCACAGCAGTATACAGCACAGAGCACAGCCCACAGAGAACTATATATAGCACAGAGCACACAGTAGTATACAGCACAGAGCACAGCCCACAGAGAACTATATACAGCCCACAGCAGTATACAGCACAGAGCACAGCCCACAGAGAACTATATACAGCCCACAGTAGTATACAGCACAGAGCACAGCCCACAGAGAACTATATACAGCCCACATCTCTCCTCTTCCTCCCCTCACCTCCTCCGAGAATGGCCCCACAGTCCAGAAAAAAAAAAAAACTCTCCTCACCTCTCCTCGTGCCCAGCGTTGCTTCCTGGTTCCTGCTCCTGTCTCAGCAGCTGCAGTCTGCCCGGGACACAGCAGGTGTGCGATGATATGACATCATCGCGCACCCGCAGTGTCAGAGGCAGAGCGGGGAATGATGGGAGAGGAGCGTCTGTAGACGCTCTCTCCTCCATCATTGCATTCAACTGTACCGGCGTCTATACGCCGGTATAGTTGAATGCGACGGCGGGGGCGGCGGATTGAGCGGCCCACCACTGGCACCGGCCCTTCTGGCATTTGCCAGAAGTGCCCTATGGCCAGTCCGGCCCTGGTTGAGTGTACATGCATTGAAGGATTACGTCCTCACGCTGACCAGTGCCAGCATGAAGAATTACTTTTTGGGTGGAGCTTCTCTCCTGGAATTTTGGACCACTCTTCTCTTGCAGATTGCTCCAGGTCTCTCATATTTGAAGACACCTTCTCACAACAGCAATTTTAAGATCTCTCTACAGGTGGTCAATGCGATTTAGATCTGGACTCCTTGCTGGCCACTTTAGAACTCTCCAGCGCTTTCCATTAATTTCTGGGGGCTTCTTGAAGAATGTTTGGGGTCATTCTCCTGCTGGAAGACTCATGACCTAGGGCGCAAACCCAGGTTTCTGATATTGAGCACTACATTGCAACCCAAAATCCTTTGGTAATCTTCAGATTTCATGATGCCTGTCATACATTCAAGACACCCAGTGCCAGAGACAGCAAAACAACCCCAAAACATCTTTGACCCTCCACCATATTTGACTGTAGGTACTGTGTTCTTTTTTTGTAGGCCCCATTCCATTTTCTGTAAACAGTAGAATGATGTGCTTTACCAAACAGCTCTATCTTGGTCTCATCTGTCCACAAGACGCTTTCCAAGAAGGATTTGGGCTTACTCATGTACATTTTGAAAAACTGCTGTCTAGCCTTTTTATGTCTGTGCGTCAGCAGTGGGGTTCTCCTGGATCTCCTGCCATAGCATTTCACTTCATTCAAATGTTGATGGATAGTTCGCATGACACTGATGCTCCCTGAGCCTGCAGGCCAGCATGAATTTGTTTGGAGCTTGATAGGGGCTGCTTATCCGCCATCCAAACCATTCTTGAGTTGAAACCTTTCATAAATTTTTCTCTGCCGTCGACGTCCAGGAAAATTAGCTACAGTGCCATGGTTTGTAAACTCCTTGATTATGTTGCACACTGTCTAAAAGAGAACATCAATATCTCCAGTGATGGACTTGTAACCTTGAGATTGTTGATATTTTTTAACAATTTTTGTTTTCAAGACCTCAGACAATTCTCTTCTCCTCTTTCTGTTCTCTATGCTTAGTGTGGCACACACAGACACACAATGCAAAGATTGAGCCAACATCTCCCCTTTTTATCTGGTTTCAGGTATGGTTCTTATATTGCCCACACCTGTTACTTGCCACAGGTGAGTTTGAACAACCATCACATGCTTGAAAAAAAGTTGGTTCTGGGACTTGGCCATGGCCGAGGATGCAAAGAAGAGTCCTTATCTGCATATAAAATAAAAGTCGATTTCTGTGTCACTAAAACACTAAATGTATACTGCTGATATTTTTATAGGATATAAGTATCCTATATAAATGTTTAAGTAGTTTAATTTGCATTTTGTTGGCGTACAGATTCCTTTGGATAAATGACATACTTTAAAATTTGCATAACAATTGCTGAAAAATGATTATTGTTATTGGTCTAAGTTATTACAATTAAAAAAACATGATCAGGCTCTCAACACCCAGCGGAGCATAGACATCAGAGATTTGCTGTAGCTTTACTTGTAGATTGGTGTTTGTAATCATAATATTCTTGGGGTTCCACTGTATGATCCACAACTAAACTATAAGTTTTATATTGTATTTTCTGAAAAGGAACATGTCACCTAATTCATGCTGTCCAAACCAAAGCATTCACCTAAACCTGCTATATGAGAGACCTGTCGATCACCTGAAACAGCGCTGGAAGAGGCGGTCTAGGTCTCGGCTGGGAAGAGCCGGTCTAGGTCTCGGCTGGGGAGAGCGAAAACTTCATGACTGCAGTTTTCCAATTGCCCACTTCAATTGAAATCTGTGCAAAGATTTTCTGTTGAGTGTGAAAGTCAATTTACATGAATCTGGGATTAACGTTTAAAATATGTGAGTGGGGCCCTAAAAACCAAAAATTACCTTCTGACGGTGCCTTGATAACAGATGCAACTTCTGTATGTCTGCCGGAAAGAAAAACAGACTCGGTCAGATAGATTTCATCCAGTATAAATATCTGATTACTCTAGGCACCGAAATTTGTCTTACCTGGAAGTAGGACTTACTGAAGACTCCTGTTCCGGAAATGAAGACCTGGATTCAACAGGATTCAGCTGAAGTAAAGCCATAGATCCATCCTCACTGCATCTTTTTCGTGGTTGCCTATTTAAAAAAAAAAAGAAAAAGTAACAGATCGTTTTAACAATCAGTAGATTTAACTATAAGGGTGCTTTAACATTGTGTTTTGCCACCTGCTTGGGGCTTACGTCTGAACCCCCCGCAAAACCGAATTTTGGAGTAGGCGCCAACGAGACCATAGACTATAATGGTGCCGACAGAGTGAACATGTGCTCTGCTGTGCATCATTTTCGGGCTTATACGCCTACTGGAGGAAGACACTAAGACACGGTCTACTATATCTGGGTGTCGGCCTCCAATAGGCGTCCAATAGGCGTATGAGCCCGAAAATGATGCATTTGCTCCATCAACGTATACGCCCGAGTCCCGTTTTGCGGGGTTGGGGGGTTCGGGCACAAGCCTCGACATTACCAAAGAATGCATAGCAAAACGCAATGTGAAAGCACCCTTAGGTATACTGAACGTTTAGCTGAAAAAAATGTTGACTATTGTATTCAAGGTTAATGATACATCTTTGCCTAATTTTTGGTCAATGTTATATTCCATTTGTATAAATAATTGAACAACCCACTCAGAAAATTATCAGAATATTTTTATTTACAAGATTACGGAGTTGTCAAATTTTGGGAACACCTTTTTTCGGTTTTGGCTCAAATGCATGTATTTTGGGCTAAAAATCATTTTTACAATTGGGTTTAATGACAAATTTTGGACCGTTTTGGCGTTTACAGACTCTTTGTTTTCCTGCACATTCAACTTTTATGTGATTTGTGGTCATAAATCAGCTGAGAGCCCATTTACTCTGCAAAAAAACTCAAGGATATGTGTAGATAGACAATCATAAGTTTGAGGGCTATCAGCGAAAAACATGGATAGCAGTCATATGTGAAAAACTATCATCTGAATGAGCCCTTATCTGGATTGGTATATAATTATACTTACTACTTACTTATTCTTGAGTTCAGTGTAAACCAGTAAGTACTAAGCTCGAGTAGCTAGCATCTTATCCTTAAAGCTAGTCACATATGTGTGATTGGCTGACCGGTATCGCTCCCATATACACGCACAATCAGCTTAGCGAAGCATGCTTGCGTTGTTAATGGGGCGATGGGAGTAAGCAGCTGCCATACACCTCTGGCAGCGACTTTTCCTCCCCTACAAACAAGCTGTGTATTCAGCTTTAGATTTTGTGAAACAGAACCACAATTGCTATAAAGGTAACTTAGAAATTCACAAACTCTTCATTTTCTTCCTAGTTACCGTAAATACAAAAATCTGACATCCGCGGCTGGACATCCACTTTACACTTGGATGCTGCTATTGTACAAAGTTATAGTCTATTTCTTTAGTTTTATTTTATAGCACCACCAATTTCCACAGCGTTTTACCGAAATCGCCATCGTATTTGCAAACATAGCTGCCGCGAGAGACACCAAACCAAAAAAGAAAACAAAAGACCTTAATAATAAAAAAAAAAAGTCAACGACAATTAGAAAAATATATACATTCTTCAGTGTTAAATATTTCAGTATTATGGGTTATTTTATCTTTTATATGATCTTAATCAAAATGTATCAGTTTCCCAATTTACAGATGTTTTCCACCAATAGAATGTCGATGATATCAATATGGATCAATATCAGATAGGTGGGGGCCCGTTACCTTGCACCACCATTGATCAGCTGTTGCTAGCTCCCGCCAGATACAAACACTGTACACCCCAAATGAGTAGGAGCTCATCTGCTGTACTCGGGAGCGGCCAGAAAAGAGCATGACAGACAGTGGTGAAACTGAATCGCCAGAGACCCCAGAGCAAAATTTTTGACTGGGACTCCCTCTAAGGAAGAAGACTAGAACTCTAGCGCCACCTATTGGAAGTAGCAATCCTAAAGGTCAATATCAACCCTTTAACGAGTGTTGTCACATGACTTAGGATAAAAGCCAAAGCCAGAATCTCAATTTGAAGATACAGTGTTTCAGACTCATGTAGCCAAACCAGTTCTCACACTTTGCACTGATGAGGGGCAGCACCCCGAAACACTGATCATAGTAGTGGAAAACTCCTTCAAGAAAACATTTTACTTTGGTGATGAAGATAATAATTTCCAATGAAAATCTGACACTGATCACAAAAACATCCAAATGTATTGCTACCTTCATAGCAACTATTGACCTACGGTAGGTAACGAGACGCAGATCTTTCAACCATGTGTCTGATTCAGTCCTTGGTAGCTGATCTTTCTCCATTGTCCTCCCCCCACCCACCCTCTCAAGAAACATTTAGAGCTGAACATATGTAAATGAAAAGAATAATAACCTTTTTTTACGACTCTGAGTGCGAGAACATGATTTCAGGCAGCATAACCAGAGGGGCCTAAACGAGAAAGAGATGGAAGAATGGATTATTACCCCTCCTCACATGTAAAGCGCCATGGAATAAATGGCTATAATATAATAAAAATAATTATTATTACACAGAGAAAAAATGAGGTTTTTCATACAACAGGGTTAAGAACATCAGTGTCTGCTTCCTACTGAGACCTGGACTGAAGACCACAGATCACCCAAACACCCAACAAGAGCTGTACTTGCATGTTACAACCTCAGAAGGAAAGGTCTTCTTCAACCAGAAGTAAAAAAAATTACAAGAAAATAATATTCTATGTAGTTCTTCTTCTAGTTTGTCACCATCCTAAGACCTTGGACTGACCTACTGGAGAACTTCAACACAAGATCCAAGTTTTGTCTTTTAAAGAGGGTGTGGTGCTCCATTTTGATACTGGAACAAATGTTTTTTCAAATAACCCAACTATGTGTGCTAGATACAAACTTTAGACCACCAACTCTCTTTTCCCTGCTGTTGTTCCAGTCTAAGAGCATATTCAGAAAACTGGACAGTTCTTCATAAATCTGAAGGAGCCAATTTTCACCCGTTTTGGTCTGTGTGTCACTTTTTAAATATCGATGCGACACCAGTTTGTCTCTAAGCTTCCCGTACCAATTAAACAGTAAAAGTAAATGACGTCTAAGTGCCACCCAATTTTTGTCAGACTTGAAAAGGAGATTTTTATTAATAAACCAGATTAAAAAACGGACATATCTCCATCTCTAAAAAGAACCCAGACTAGAAAATATCCATAGACTAAAATGAGTATTTGTTCTATCCGTGAAAAACAGATACATATTTTTGGAAAAACGGATATCTGCACGAGGCTTAATTTATGTTATATATAGTAGCTGTTAGAGAAAGAAATTCTAGAAATATCCTAAATATTACTTAAAGGGGTTAGGGAACTTTTTTTGTTACTTAAATGTATAAAAATCATTTTGGCAATTAGGTTCCATAAAACATTTTGCATCGTTTGGCTTTTACAAGCTTTATGTTTCGCTGGACATTTAGCTTTGATTTGGTCTGTGGTCATAAATCAGCTGAGAGCAGCTCAGGATAAAACAAATAAAATAATTAAACTCAATCTGAATGAGCTCGTTAACGGATAATCAATGAATTTATTCTTCAGCCACAAATAAACAGGCTTTACACGGTAAATGAGGCAAAAAAAAAAACTTTTGTGAAACACAATTGTAATGTTTTTTAGCCCCAAAAGCATGGATTTAAGAAAAGGGTTGCAAAAGTGGACAACCCCTTTAAATAATATTGAGATACAATATCTAAAAATTGATGCTATATAGTTTGCAAATAACCTGTATGGGTCACTTTCAGTTGCAGGGAGGACTGATGGTTTAAAAGGAATCCGCACTGTTTTGCTATTTAATCTCAGAGCAGCATAATGTAGGGGGCAGAGACCCTGATTCCAGGGATGTGTCACTTTCTCAGCTGCTTTCTGTAGTTTTAATAAAATCAATGTTTTATCAGCAAGAGATTATCACTGAAGGACTAGGTGGTCCATGACAGGCAGTCCAGCTAATCTGTTTAACCCCGCCTCCACCACTGATTGGCTGCTTCCTGACAATGTGCAGTGTCCACAGTGGTGTGGGCGGGGTTATACACAGCTCAGCAATTTCAGCACTGCTATATGTACAGAAAAGAAATCAGAGATTTTATTAAAACTGCACCAACCAGCCCAGTAAGTGACACATCGCTGGAATCAGGATCTCTGCCCCTACATCATGCTTCTCTCAGATTATATAGCAAAAACCTGCTGACAGATTTCCTTTAATGCTAAAAAAATGGATACATGCCTTTTAAGATGTACCTCTGATTTTCTTAGTATGTTTGCTCATCTTCGCTCAGCGACTGATAGCTCGCTGCAGCTATGTCAGATATCAGAAAAAAAGGAAACAACATACAATGTAGGAAACACTAACATTGCATGAGAAATACAATAATAGCATGTCTCAATCTCTATAGGCTCACACTAAACATTACTTCCCATCTCAGTTTTTAGCCATTTAATTTATCTTAGGATGCAGTTACAGTAGCATTCCTAGCAATGCTCATTTCCCAACAGTGGGTCAGCGTAAACAGGCTGGAAATCACTGGAATGAGCTAAATGCAGTGAAATAATTTTGAAGCTTGTGTAAACAGGACATGTGCTGCCAAGAACAATAACAATTAGATATAAATCCATACAAATCGATAAATCCATAAAATTAGATCCATAAAATACATAGCTCAAAAGGAAAACAAAGCCATTTAGCAAAATTCTCAAATACATATATGGCTCAAAGCAACTTCAAAAGTTTAGCAACGAAAGACGAATAGTAGGAGTTAATGCTCACATTAAATTTTATTACATACTATAAAGTACCAAGTGATATAAGTAAAAACTACTAGGGACTGTGGGTGCCTACCCAATCCCTCAAACTAGGGGGCGCCCTAGTCTATCCCTGTCCCACGGATTACTCCTGAAGGTGGAGATGCCGGGGTCACGTGCCTTGCTATGCTCTTATATTATGACGTATCTGTTCCCTCCCCCACCCAGGCAGGTGTGAGGCTGAAGTGTATAGGACAACACTAATGGATAAGGATAAATGAAACCCTGAATCATACAAAATACACTCACCAAACAACAAAGTGGAACATGGGGGGGGGGGGGGGGTAATAGGAAGGTGAAACCAAATAAGAGAGGATTAGGATGAAAACTCAAACAAACTCAATGTAACAACTTTCCAAATGCATACTCCGAACACAAATTTAACCTCCAACTCCTAAACAGGCAGGAAGAACCTTCACTGGCAATTCTCAAGTGCCAGTGGTGAGCACATATAAAAGACGGAGTGGCCAACACTGAACAGCTGAGACGGTCCAGGTTGGAGAGCTCCAGGAGAGCAAATGAACTGATTAACCCTTGCACTGCCAACAAGAAAAAAAAACTGCACTGTTTAATAAGATGGTGAAGCGGTTCTAATCAGTGCAAGAGTTTGTGAAAACGGATGCTGCAATCTTCTGACTCCTCTTTGTCGCGGTATCCCTGTGACAAACTCATTATGAAAGGAGAAAACACAGCACAAAAAGCCTATGAGTATAGAAAGATCGTGTTAACGATCGTTCTGTGCACATTGAAGCGAGGTCGGCCCGTCTATGTAGCTGATCGGTGGTCGTTTAATGCCACTAAATTCACTTTATGACTTAATTTACGCTACATGATCGTGCCCAGTAAACGACCGATGATCAGATACATGCAGGCTGATTTGTGGTAATTTCTTTGTCTGTTTAGATAAGCTGACCACATTATCACGTGAACAGAATAATCATGAACGCAAACCTTCTGTACATAAAGACGGTCATTGTTTTCCATTTATCAAATGCTATCAATTCATAGACCCCTGGTCTAATAGCTAATTTACTATAACTACACTAACACTATACAGTATATATTAAAATATCTCTAAATATGCCATGTTTTTTTTTCCATATTGTCTTACCACACATTACCTTTAAAAATGTAAATTTCCTGTGGTGCAGACAAACTATACATCTTGTATTACTTTTTTTTTACATACATAAAAAAGACGAGCTAGAGAATTTTAAAGAAAAATAAATAAATCATTAGGATTGCATATGTGACAGCATTTTAATACTGAAGTTGTGTAGAAAGTAAATGAAGGCATCTGTTACGGGTTATTTTTCTTTTATTTTGCCAAATAAAGCTTTTCGGCCAAAAAAAAAACCCTCTTGTAATAGCACACTTTGCACATTTTAAAGGGGGTTGTCTAAGCTTATGAAAATACAAAGAAATACTTATATACAGTACAAAGCAAAAGTTTGGACCAAAAGTTTGGACAGTCATTTAAAGATTTTTCTGTATTTTCATTACTATGAAAATTGTAAATTCACACTAAAGGCATCAAAACTATGAATTAACACATGTGGAATTATATACTTAACAAAAAAGTGTGAAACAACTGAACATATGTCTTATATTCTAGGTTCTTCAAAGTAGCCACCTTTTGCTTTGATGACTGCTTTGCAGACTCTTGGCATTCTCTTGATGAGCTTCAAGAGGTAGTCAACGGGAATGGTTTTCACTTCACAGGTGTGCCCTGTCAGGTTTAATAAGTGGGATTTCTTGCCTTATAAATGGTGTTGGGACCATCAGTAGTGTTGTGCAGAAGTCTGGTGGATACACAGCTGATAGTCCTACTGAATAGACTGTTAGAATTTGTATTATGGCAAGAAAAAAGCAGCTAAGTAAAGAAAAATGAGTGGCCATCATTACTTTAAGAAATGAAGGTCGGACAGTCTGAAAAATTGGGAAAACTTTGAAAGTGTCCCCCAAGTGCAGTTGCAAAAACCATCAAGCGCTACAAAGAAACTGGTTGACATGAGGACCGCCCAAGGAAAGGAAGACCAAGAGTCACCTCTGCTTCTGAGGATAAGTTTATCCGACTCACCAGCCTCAGAAATCGCAGGTTAACAGCAGCTCAGATTAGAGACCAGGTCAATGCCACACAGAGTTCTAGCAGCAGACGCATCTCTACAACAACTGTCGCTGCATCTACTGATCCCCCATTGTTCATGTTAGAGTTTTGGGGCCGCTAACACTGTGGCAGATTTCTGGCCATCATGGCGCCTGGGAGGGTACTGGGCAAGCAAGTGGGAGGTCAATGTAGTCATGACGCACACCGTGACTTTCCTGCTTGCATGCACAGAATCCTACCAAGCGCCATGACAGCTGAAAATCCACACAGTGCAAGAGACCAACGTGAGAGGCGGGGGGATCAGAAAATAAAGAGAGGTCCAAACGGTTGGCAAATGGGCTGGGGAGCTGAGTGGTGAGGTGAGTATGATCATTTAAAACTTTTTAAAACTTTCTGATGACCCATCATAGTATTCAGAAAAATGACTGCCAACTGCTGCCATTTTGCTGAATCAGTGAGGATGACAAAAAAATCTCCATTTTGGCCAAAGAGGATTTTGTAAAATTCAAGTAGAAATCAATCAACTTGAATTTATTCGCTCATCACTAAATGCCACCATAGCCCGGAAGTACTTATTTTGCTTTCTTATTATCTTGAATAGCTCAGTATAACACCTTTGTTCTCATGCTGCCAGGGGTACTATAAGTGAGGAACGAGAGGCAAGAGCTTAAACTTTTAACTCTGTGCAAACTGTTGCCTCGTGTAGGAATGTTTGTAACCACCAAGCACATTGTCCTATAAGAGAATTTGCAACCATCAAGTTTGCTGCCTCTGTCCAAGTAAAGTTATTGTGAATTGTCATAGGACGTTGATCTGGGGATTGCCAAATTTGGAAGTGGGAGGGAATTTTTTCCCTAAAGGGGTACTTGGCGTCTGCCTCATGTTGCTAACTTGCTACCTTCCTCTGGATCAACGCATTGTAGATTTGAGTCTTTTTGATCAATTTTATCTACAACGTCTGAAAAATTCTTGCAATTTATTTAGTGCTTTCTTGTGGGTTTAAGGGCTGATTTTGAGTTATTGGCCAGTACTTAATGTGAACTGATAAACAAGAAATGCAGGTAAATCTTAATCACCTTTTCTTCCAGTTGAGCTAATTCTTCTACCCTGCAATAAAAATCCAATTCAGTTACCGCGAACATCTCTAATGAACGTAGCTAGTCCAAAAATCCGGCAGAAAGGAAAACAGCGACATTTGTGTGTATGAATATTACATTGCGGTCTGTAATTGATATTATATACTTCTAGATTTCCTTCGGGTCCGATGGGCGTCGCGGTCCGGGTCCGGCGCCTCCCATCTTCATACGATGACGTCCTCTTCCTTGCTTGCTATCGCAGCTTCTTCGCAGGTGTACTGATTTGCCCTGTTGAGGGCAGCATAAAGTACTGTAAAGTACCTCAACAGGGCAGATAAAGTAGGCCTGCACAGGAGCCACGACAGGAAGCAAAGAAGAGGACGTCATCGCATGAAGATGGGAGGCGCAGGACGCCCATCAGACCGGACCGCACCGGACTGCCCCCCCAGGTGAGTATAATCTAACTAGTTTTTCTTATCTTTATGGTTACATCGGGGGCTTATCTACAGCATTACAGAATGCCCTAGATAAGCCCCTGATTGCGGTGGCCACAGCTTATAGGGCCAAAATTAAGTGACAGATTCCCTTTAATTGAAAATATTACTCTGGGACATCTTAGGGTACCGTCACACAGTGAAATTTCCATCGCTGCGACGGCACGATTCGTGACGTCGCAGCGATCGTATGAATATCGCTCCAGCGTCGTAGACTGCGGTCACACTTTGCAATCACGGCGCTGGAGCGATGCCGAAGTCCCCGAGTAACCAGGGTAAACATCGGGTAACTAAGCGCAGGGCCGCGCTTAGTTACCCGATGTTTACCCTGGTTACCAGCGTTAACGTAAAAAAACAAACAGTACAAACTTACATTCCGGTGTCTGTCCCTCTGCGTCTCAGCTTCTCTGCACTGTGTTATGCACAGCGGCCGGAAAGCACAGCGGTGACGTCAGACGTCACCGCTGTGCTCGCTTTCCGGCTGCTGTGCTTACACAGTGCAGAGAAGCTGAGACGCCGGAGGACAGACACCGGAATGTGAGTATGTACTGTTTGTTTTTTTTACGTTTACGCTTGTAACCAGGGTAAACATCGGGTTACTAAGCGCGGCCCTGCGCTTAGTTACCCGATGTTTACCCTGGTTACAAGCGAACACATCGCTGGATCGCTGTCACACACAACGATCCAGCGATGTCAGCGGGTGATCAAGCGACGAAAGAAAGTTCCAAACGATCTGCTACGACGTACGATTCTCAGCGTGATGTCTGATCACAGTAGCGTGTCAGACACTGCGATATCGTAACGATATCGCTAGAACGTCACGAATCGTACCGTCGTAGCGATGGAAATTTCACTGTGTGACGGTACCCTTAGTCCTTGAAGAGGGAAATACATAGAAATTTCCACCATATTTGATAAAAATATACATTCTAAAGTGTGAGTAGACCGAAGGAAAGAGATAGCGAGATCCGGAGCAGAAGTGATTGAGAGACAGAGTGATCAATGGGAAGTGGGTCCTGGGAGAGGACGCCTAGCAGAAAGGTCCAGAGTTTAACACATTAATTTAGGGAACTTAGACCCTATACCTATCATACCTGTATAACAGACTTCACTAATTTCTCTTTAAGATAAAAAAAAGTACACATGTAAATGAGGGGACCTCGGTGCACCCTTACCGGGCCAAAGGATCATTGCTGTTATGATCCTTAGTGGCTGAGGATCACGAATAGACCAGCAAGTGAATAAACTAAGGACAAGCTCTAGGGAGATGGTAACTGGACTGATCGCAAATCTGAACCTATCCAACACAAATAGAGGTAGCCGGTGAACGTGCCTAAAAAATTCCTAGACGTCTCGAGCCAGCCTGAGGAACTAGCTACCCCTAAAGAGAAAGAAAGACCTCGTTTGCCTCCAGAGAAATAATCCCCAAAGATATAGAAGCCCCCAATAAATATTAACGGTGAAGAAAGAAGAAGGCACATACGTAGGGATGAAATCAGATTTAGCAAAAGAGGCCCACTAGTACTAGAAAGCAGAAAATAGAGCAGGGGTCTATGCGATCAATAAAAAACCCTTACAAAATATCCATCCTGAGATTTCAAGAACCCACGCACCAACTAATGGTGTGTGGGGAGAAACTCAGTCCACTAGAGCATCCAGCAAGCGAGGGAATCACATTTTAGCAAGCTGGACAAGAAAACATGATAAACACTGCTGATCAAAAAATGAGCAAACAAAACTTAGCTTGTCCTGGATGGACTGGGAGCAAGGTAGTCAGAAGGAATCTGAGTAGCACTGATTACATCGACAGCCGGAAACAAGTGAAAGCAAAACAGAGCTATATAGGAACCTCCCAGAGGATAACGAACCAGCTGATAGCCAGAGACCAGCAGGATAACAAACAAAGCCACCAGGGGGAGCCCAAAGCAAAAGTCACACCATACCACCAGTGACCACAAGAGGGAGCCTGAAAACAGAGTTCACAACAGTACCCCCCCCTTAAGGAGGGGTCACCGAACCCTCATGAAAACCCCCAGGGCGATCAGGATGAGCCACATGGAAGGCACGAACCAAATCGGCCGCATGAACATCAGAGGCGACAACCCAAGAATTATCCTCCTGACCATAGCCCTTCCACTTGACCAAATACTGGAGCCTCCGTCTAGAAACACGAGAATCCAAGATCTTCTCCACCACGTATTCCAATTCTCCCTCAACCAGCACCGGGGCAGGAGGCTCAACCGGAGGAACCACAGGTACCACATACCTCCGCAACAACGAGCGATGGAACACATTATGAATAGCAAATGATGCCGGGAGGTCCAGACGGAATGACACAGGGCCAAGGACTTCCAGAATCTTATAAGGACCGATTAACCGAGGCTTGAACTTAGGAGAGGAGACCTTCATAGGAACGAAGCGAGAAGACAACCACACCAAGTCCCCAACGCGAAGTCGGGGACCCACACAGCGACGGCGGTTGGCAAAGAGCTGAGCCTTCTCTTGTGACAACTTCAAATTGTCCACCACATGATTCCAAATCTGATGCAACCTCCACCTGGAAGGGAAGTGAGACATCTGGCTGACAAAAGACCGGAGCCGAAGAAAACCGACGCTTCAGCTCCCGAAAGGCCTCCACAGCCGCAGAAGACCAATTAGTCACATCAGAACCCTTCTTGGTCAAATCCGTCAAAGGCTTAACAACGCCAGAAAAATTAGCTATGAAGCGACGGTAAAAATTAGCAAAACCCAAGAACTTCTGAAGACTCTTAACAGATGTAGGCTGCGTCCAGTCATGAATAGCCTGAACCTTGACTGGGTCCATCTCAATAGTAGAAGGAGAAAAAATGAAACCCAAAAAAGAAATCTTCTGGACTCCAAAAAGCATTGTCACGCAGGACCTGAAAGACCATCCTGACCTGCTTAACATGAGACTCCCAATCATCTGAAAAAAAACAGAATATCATCCAGATACACAATCATAAACTTATCCAGATATTCACGGAAGATGTCATGCATAAAGGACTGAAAGACTGAAGGAGCATTAGAAAGTCCAAAAGGCATCACCAAGTACTCAAAATGGCCTTCAGGCGTATTAAATGCAGTTTTCCATTCATCACCCTGTTTTATACGCACAAGGTTATACGCACCATGAAGATCTATCTTGGTGAACCAACTAGACCCCCTAATGCGAGCAAACAAATCAGTTAACAATGGCAAAGGATACTGAAATTTGACCGTGATTTTATTCAAAAGGCGATAATCAATACAGGGTCTCAGGGAACCATCCTTTTTAGCCACAAAAAAGAATCCTGCACCAAGAGGGGATGAGGACGGGCGAATATGTCCCTTCTCTAAAGACTCCTTTATATAACTCCGCATGGCAGCATGCTCCGGCACAGATAAATTGAAAAGTCGTCCCTTAGGAAACTTACTACCAGGAATCAAATTTATAGCACAATCACAGTCCCTATGAGGAGGTAGAGAATTGAGTTTGGGCTCCTCAAATACATCCTGGTAGTCTGACAAAAACGTAGGGACTTTAGAAGGAGTGGACGAAGCAATTGACACCACAGGAGCATCACCATGAATTCCCTGACAACCCCAACTTGACACCGACATAGCTTTCCAATCCAGGACTGGATTATGAGTCTGCAACCATGGTAGACCCAACACGACGACATCATGCAAATTATGCAGTACAAGAAAGCAAATCACCTCCTGATGAACAGGAGTCATGCACATGGTCACTTGTGTCCAGTACTGAGGTCTATTCGTAGCCAATGGTGTAGAATCAATTCCCCTTAGTGGAATAGGGAATTTTAAAGGCTCCAAATCAAAACCACAGCGCCTGGCAAACGACCAATCCATCAGACTCAGGGCGGCACCTGAATCTACAAAAGCATTAACCGGGTAAGATGACAGGGAACAAATCAGGGTAACAGACAAAATGAACTTAGGCTGTAAAGTACCAATGGTGACAGATTTATCAACCTTTTTTTTGCGCTTAGAGCATGCTGAGATAACATGAGCTGAGTCACCACAGTAAAAGCACAACCCATTTTGCCGTCTATAATTTTGCCGTTCACTTCTGGTCAGAATTCTGTCACATTGCATAGATTCAGGTGTCTGTTCAGAATACACCGCCAAATGGTGCACAGGTTTGCGCTCCCGCAAACGCCGATCAATCTGAATGGCCAGAGTCATTGACTCATTCAGACCTGCAGGCGTAGGGAACCCCACCATGACATTCTTAATGGCTTCAGAAAGACCTTCTCTGAAATTTGCAGCCAGGGCACACTCATTCCACTGAGTAAGCACCGACCATTTCCGAAATTTCTGGCAGTACACCTCTGCTTCATCTTGCCCCTGCGAGAGGGCCAATAACGTTTTTTCAGCCTGGTTCTCAAGATTAGGTTCCTCATAGAGCAATCCAAGGGCTAGAAAAAATGCATCTACACTAAGCAATGCAGGATCCCCTGGCGCCAATGCGAAGGCCCAATCTTGAGGGTCACCGCGCAAAAAGGAAATGATAATCTTAACTTGCTGAACGGCATCACCAGAGGAACGAGGTTTCAAAGAAAGAAACAACTTACAATTGTTCTTAAAATTCAGGAACCTAGATCTATCTCCAGAAAACAACTCCGGAATAGGTATTCTAGGCTCTGACATAGGACTGTGAACAACAAAATCCTGAATACTTTGAACCCTAGCAGCAAGATGATCCAGACTGGAAGCCAAGCTCTGGACATCCATGTCAGCAGCTGAACTCAGAGCCACACCAAGATTAAGAGGAGGAGAGAAGCTAGCCACAGCAGCTAGACACACGGTAAAAAAAAAAAAAAAATTCTCAAGGCTTCTTTTCTCCTGCTTCTGCCTTGCAATTAACACTTTAAGGCCGGCTGTACTGTTATGATCCTTAGTGGCTGAGGATCACGAATAGACCAGCAAGTGAATAAACTAAGGACAAGCTCTAGGGAGATGGTAACTGGACTGATCGCAAATCTGAACCTATCCAACACAAATAGAGGTAGCCGGTGAACGTGCCTAAAAAATTCCTAGACGTCTCGAGCCAGCCTGAGGAACTAGCTACCCCTAAAGAGAAAGAAAGACCTCGCTTGCCTCCAGAGAAATAATCCCCAAAGATTTAGAAGCCCCCAACAAATATTAACGGTGAAGAAAGAAGAAGGCACATACGTAGGGATGAAATCAGATTCAGCAAAAGAGGCCCACTAGTACTAGAAAGCAGAAAATAGAGCAGGGGTCTATGCGATCAATAAAAACCCCTTACAAAATATCCATCCTGAGATTTCAAGAACCCACGCACCAACTAATGGTGTGTGGGGAGAAACTCAGTCCACTAGAGCATCCAGCAAGCGAGGGAATCACATTTTAGCAAGCTGGACAAGAAAACATGATAAACACTGCTGATCAAAAAATGAGCAAACAAAACTTAGCTTGTCCTGGATGGACTGGGAGCAAGGTAGTCAGAAGGAATCTGAGTAGCACTGATTACATCGACAGCCGGCAACAAGTGAAAGCAAAACAGAGCTATATAGGAACCTCCCAGAGGATAACGAACCAGCTGATAGCCAGAGACCAGCAGGCTAACAAACAAAGCCACCAGGGGGAGCCCAAAGCAAAAGTCACACCATACCACCAGTGACCACAAGAGGGAGCCTGAAAACAGAGTTCACAACACATTGCATCAGTCTGCCCCTTTAATTAGAATTCTCCAAACCTCTCCTTATGTTGACTTACAGCTCTCGCTTTTGAGAACTGCTTCAATTGAATCCCCAACTCTGCACATACTGACACTACAGGAGCGGAGAGCACACACAGTGTCAGTGTGTGCTGGTGTGTTCTCCTCCTTATCTCCTGTCTGCAGTGACCCATTATGACAGGAGCGAGTAATGAGAGCGTGCCTACACTGACACCGCAGGGGCCAAGCACATACAGACACAGTATCAGTGTGTACATTCTCTCATCCCTCTTTTCTGTAAGCATCGTCCCCCCACGATCGTCCGATCCTGTGTTCTGTGAGCGGATGCTGCAGACAGGAGAGAGAGAGATCAGAGCACACCTGCACTGACACTGTGTGTGTGCTTTGGTCCTGCAATGTCAGTGTGTACAGGGCTTGGGATTGAATTCAGGCAGTGCTTTAACATGAATGCTGTCAATCACCATAAGGGGAGGCGCAGAGGATTGTAATTAAAGGGGCGGAATGGTGGACTGAGCGGTTGGCCACGCCAAGAGTGCGCTGAGGTCCCCTAATAAAGTAATAAAAGAAAAAAGACATGGTACATTGATTGTAATGGGTCCATGATCTATCTTTAAAAATAACATAGCTCACATGCCCCAAAAAAACAATGCGTGTGAAAATGGCCGTACAGATATGTGTGCAAGGTTCAGGAGTTCACATAAATTTATTTAAAGTTATTTTCGGCTGTAAGTCAGTCTAATAATTAATTATTTTGCTTTTATAAGGCCCTTTCATGCAGGATGATGATCACGTGGAATATTGCATACTGTTTGCATTAAGTATTATTAGTGAAATATTTTGTCTCCTTACAGTTTCATTATTGTTGGCAGCACATCCGATGAGGCATCCTATGTGCCCCAAACATAGCATTAATGTTCCTGTATTGCCCTTGCTTGGGCCTTCAGACTGGATAAGGTTGGATATGAGCACACATCTCAATAATATCAGCTTTAGATGTAATGGGTTTCTAATTAAGTATTTAATTGAAAAGTTTCAGTATGCTGGTCTTTGAAATAAACATACTTTACTGAATTGCCTTGTTATTTTACCCCCTTCTATCCCCTTGGTGCACTCAGGAGAACAGACGTGGTGGTGACCCAACAGTCTAACTTAAATATTCAGACTAGTACATAATTTATTTTCTTATTACTAAATTTACTAAATAGACTACATATGTACACAATTGCTATTCCTGGCATGAAGATCAAAAGATAAATGTACCTTATGGAAGTCTCCATGTTAAGGTCTCCATCCTCGCTCATGTTCTTTAGGCTTAAATTGTAATCTGACCCCTCCGTTTCTAATCCCTTGTCTTTATTATCGCATGCCAACAAGTTTTCTTCATCTTCTGATCCTTCAGTGTCTTCTACTTCATCGTGGTCTGTAGAAGATGATTGTTCTTCTTCTTGTCCACTTTCATCCTCTCCTTCATTGATAGCTTCATTTTCATTATTCTCAATGCTACAATTCTCCTCAAGGTTATCATTATTTTGGATTCTGTCACCTGTTTTTCCTTCTTCTCTAGATATTATACTAAATTCATCATCATCAACATCATGATCATCATCATCTGCCTCATTAACATCTTTCTTACCATTGTCATCATCAACTTTCTCATCATTGTCATCATCATCTTTCTTCTCACTGCTTTTGGTATCCTTGATCTCCCCATCATTTGCAACAACAATGTTTGCAATTTCACATCGAGGATCATTTCCATCAATACTTTCTTCATCATCTTCCTCTTCTGAATTGCTGGTCATTTCTGACTTCCCTCCATACATTAGACATTTTTTAGCCTCTTTGGTTTTTGATATTCTAATCTCCACGGAATTCAGTTTTCCTTCTAACATTTTCACATCATCATCTCCTTGTTCTTCACGTTGACTGTCACATTCTTCCCATATTTTGTCCTCTCCTGTTTCATCATTCTGAGTAATAAAGTTACCTCTTGAAGGTGAACTCAATTCACACTGAGCTTCCCCACTAACATTCTGGTGTTCTTTCATTTGGAAACATGTATAGGATACGGACTGTCTCCCACCACTTTCACTACTACTATCGTTCTGAGATGAATCTGACTGGACTCTTCCTTCATTCTGGGTCTGGTTGCTTTCAAGTGAATTTTGTCCATTTAACAACTCAGCTAATGATGGTGTAGGATTTTTTGCCTTTCCTTTTACAAGTTCATTATCTTTTGAGTCACTGATTTCTTCGAAGTAATTAATTTCTTCATTCAAGCCATCTACAACAATCCCTAAAAGCTCAACATCGTGAACTTTCTCAAATTTAGTCGGAAGCGTCTGATTATTCAAATCCTTTACAATGGGTTGACTTTCTCCTTCTTTTCCATTCCGTTTCATTTTAGAATTAGATTTTAATATTTTTTTCTTATGGGATTTTTGTAATGTTTCTGCCATTTGACCATTTTTATTTGATTTGCAACTTGTTTTTTCTTTATACTCTTGAGTCTCAACTTCTAACTCTTCATCTTTGTAGCCATCAAAGTTTTTGCTTAGAATCTGTTGGTGGCTCAGTTTTTCTGCACCTTTATGTAAAGTTTCTGTATCATCATCATCGTCATCATGGTCATCATCGACCTCATTGTCATCATCGTCATCACATTTAGGACATATCAAAGCTGCCGAAAGGTGTTTTAACTTGCAGACAGAGCCTGAAGGGTACTTCCATTCTGAAACAAAGGAATTCGATGGAACTTCTTGATGTAACGCTAAGAAATAAAAAAAAAGTATGTAATATGCCGATGTTCTCAAAAAGTAAAACTAAATAATTCACATTCTTATTGCTTTCTGGATCTATAAGGGAATTTTTCCAAGTTGACATGTTTGGCATTAATTAATAAGTCAGAAGTTAACATAATTACATAGTTTGTAAGGCTGTAAAAATACATAGGGAAGAATTAATTACTAGTGACGAGCGAACGTCTGATAAGGTGTTATCCGAGCACTTCTTCTATATACAGATAAATTATAGTAATGTTCTTACCTAATATTTCCCTGCGATTTTCTTTAAAAGATTTCCTCACTTCAGATTTAACCTTGTTTTTCACATCGTCTTCCCGAGCTCCAATTGGACATTTTTCACTGAAATCTATATTCCATTGTCGTGGAGGCATTATGCTTGACGCAATTATTTTATTTGTATATTCTGGATACTGTTGGGTTCTCACATGTTTTCTATTAAATCTATATTCTCGGTGGAATAATAAATCATTTGTAGAACGTCGTTCTTTCTGGGACACGCTGGTCTGCGGAAAATCTGACATCTTACTGTTACACGGCACAAAACCGTCATCAGAACAGGGATACACACACCGACAATACGCAGAACGGCTGCAACTACCTAGAAACAAACACACAGATATCAAATACAAAACTTAAGGGCTTTCAGGACACTATTATTGATCAACTTCAAAATTTACGCCTGGTGTTTTTATTACATTTTAAAATCCGCACCATTTTACAGGACCGGCAAAATGTTTATGGGCGAGTCGAAAAGTAATCTCATCCGCATGTTGCTTTTTTATGCAGAGTCAGAAATAGGGTTTTATTGCATTTAAAAAAAAAAAGAAGAAATTCCCATCTTTTAATTTTTGTAGCAGAAACACAACAGAACCCATTCATTTAATTCTTGTTGTGTTTTTTTCTTGTGTTTCCACATTAAACAAAGGCACATAAAAACGCATGTATAAGTGTGGAAAATATGCATGTGTTTTAGAAGTAGAAATGAAAGATATATCAGTTTAGAAATACAAGCTTAAAATTTACACCAAATACGCAACATGGGAACAAGCCTAAAAGAAGCTAAAGGTATTAGAGGGGTTGCCCAGACATGCCGCTCAAGTCTGCAGTCACTCTATGTGACTGTAGACTTGTGAATCCTAACAGTGCGCACAGTGTGTACTGTCAGGATTCTACAGTGTCGGCGCCAGGAGGGAACATCATGTGACGGCAAGTTTGCAACTTGTATACTTCTGGCTACATCCCAACTAGACGTGTCTGGCAACCCACATCTAGTTGGAATGTGACCGTATGTATGCAAATCGTACTTGCAGTCAAGCGCTCGCCCACTGGAATTCTGACAGTGTGCACTATGCATGTTGTGAGGATTGGTCCTGAACTCCAAGCCTGGACAACCCCTTTAAAGAATTATTATGCCATTCTTTTCAAAAACTGTTACCTTGTATCCCTATGAGGTGATTTGGCCATAGCGCTTTTCCAGAATGATCCATGGAATCGGTGGGATGGCATTTCTTAGTAAAGTTGCTACAGTCTGCTGGCAGGTTACCTATGACTGTGTGGCAGGATTGCTTGCTTATGGCACAACTACTAGGCGTAAGATACTCATAATGCATTGGGATGATAGTTTGCAATGGCTTCATGTAATTCTCCTGTAAAAGAGAAAATATAAAGACATTATAAATTTAAAGTTCAGAAATTCCGAAAAACATTTACACAGAATAGTAGACGTGAAAAGAAGTGACTTTGTATATATCTTATCAGACAAATAAAAAAAAAAATCATCATCTCCTATAAAAAATGCAATATAAAAAGCAACATAAACATCGTATGGACTCTAAAACTGTAACAATAAAAGTGACAGCTCGTGTCAATGGGAAGAGAACAAAAAGTTCTGGATCTTGAAAGAAAATAAAAAAAATGACAAAAATGAAAAAAAAATTTCCTGCAGTCAAAAGCAGATTTTTATGTCATCCGATTGCAGTCCGATATTTTCCATTGGCACATTGACTTGCATGGCCGAGTGCGATCTGAATATCACATGAAACATGGAGATTCTGCAAGTTCCTTGGACTGGCTTGGTCTGAGGCAAAAATCGGACATTTGCGTGGCCCCACAGAAGAACATTGGTCTGTGTGATCCCCTGTTATTGTTAGGGTAGGGTCACACGACCGTTGTCGCCACATCCGAGAAAAACAGTCCAGTTATTCTGATCAGAGATTGATTAGAGTGGCAAAATTAGACCTGTGCTCAACCCCATTGAATATCATGGGTACGAGTGTTATCCGGGAAAACCACAGATATCACTCATCTGAGAAAATCAGCTATGTGCAGGAGCCAACAGGATTCCACTTTGTTTCACACTCCTGGAGTTTATCATGTGGTTGTTCACATGTGACTTGCATTCTTGTATTCACATGCCAACTGCTTTCCCTTCTGCTTCTCTCAATGGTCTCAATGGTCAACCATCTTTTCTAGGTGTAAGGAGATGGACATGCTGCCCACGTTAACTATTACAGCAAAAACTTGTTTCTTCAATATGTTATGTGATGTAATGTGAACTGTGATGTATAGTGTGAATTTTGATATGCATTCAAAGTGTTAGTAGGATTGGTAAAGTGTGTAGTGTGACAATAGAAAAAGTGAGAGTTAATGTTTGGAACGAGCCCATATTGAGAAGGATATGTTGAAGGGAAAGTGACAATTTCCTGTCAGAGAGGCATATAGGACATGGGAGTCCATAGAAAGAGGACTTAAGGTCCATTGTGAGCAGTTCCACATCCTGGGGTGTCCTTAAAGTAAGAGGAGACTGAAGGAAAGAGATAGTGAGATCTGGAGCAGAAGTGATTAAGAGACAGAGTGATCAATAGGAGTTTGTAATTCATGAAGGCAATGTGTCCAGACAGGACTGAATACGTGAGAAGTCCCTCGTGGAAGTTCCAGTGTCAGAGAGCTTTTTATTATTATTATTATTATTATTATTGTTTATTTATATAGCACCATTAATTCCATGGTGCTGTACATGAGAAGGGGTTACATCAAAATACAAATATCACTTACAGTAAACAAAACTAACAATGACAGACTGGTACAGCGGGAAGAGGACCCTGCCCTTGCGGGCTTACAATCTACAGGATTGTGGGGAAGGAGACAGTAGGTCAAGGGTTGCAGTAGCTCCAGTGGTGTTGAGGTGGCCGTGTAGTCTTTACAGGCTGTAAGCTTCTTTGAAGAGATGGGTTTTCAGGTTTCTTTTGAAGGATCCAAAAGTAGTGGATAACCGGATGTGTTGGGGCACTGAATTCCAGAGGATGGGTGATATTCGGGAGAAGTCTTGGATGCGATTGGGTGAGGAGCGAATAAGCGTGGAGGAAAGGAGGAGGTCTTGGGAGGACCGGAGATTACGTGAGGGAAGATATTGAGAGATTAGTGTGGAAATATACGGAGGAGAAAGATTATGGATGGCTTTGTAGGTCAGTGTTAGTAATTTAAACTGGATACGCTGAGAAATTGGGAGCCAGTGAAGGGATTTGCAAAGAGGGGAAGCAGGAGTGTAGCGAGGAGAGAGATTAATTAGACGGGCAGCAGAGTTAAGGATGGACTGGAGGGGTGCGAGAGTGTTAGAAGGTAGGCCACAGAGGAGTATGTTGCAGTAGTCGAGGCGGGAGATGATTAGGGCATGCACGAGCATTTTGGTAGAGTGTGGGTTGAGGAAAGGACGGATTCTGGAAATATTTTTGAGCTGGAGGCGACAGGAGGTGGCGAGAGCTTGGATGTGCGGTTTGAAGGACAGGGCAGAGTCAAGGGTTACTCCGAGGCAGCGGATTTTGGGGACAGGGGAAAGTGTGATTTCATTTATTTTGATAGATAGGTCAGGTAGGCAAGATATGCGAGAGTGAGGAAAGAATTAGTTCAGATTTGTCCACATTGAGCTTGAGGAAGCGAGAGGAGAAGAAGGAGGATATGGCTGATAGACACTTTGGGATTCTGGAGAGCAGGGAGGTGACATCTGGACCAGAGAGGTAGATCTGAGTGTCATCGGCATATAAATGGTACTGGAAGCCATAGGACTTTATGAGTTGTCCCAGGCCGAGTGTATAGATTGAGAAGAGTAAGGGTCCTAGGACAGAGCCTTGAGGGACACCAACAGAGAGGGGGCGAGATGAAGAGGTAGTATGGGAGTAGGAAACGCTAAATGTGCGGTTGGCAAGGTATGAGGAGATCCAAGATAGGGCGAGGTCTTTGACCCCAAAGGAAGAGAGGATCTGTAGTAGGAGGCAGTGGTCAACTGTGTCAAAGGCAGAGGACAGGTCTAGGAGGAGGAGAATAGAGAACTGTCTGTTAGCTTTGGCTGTAAGTAAGTCGTTAGTAATTTTGGTCAGGGCAGTCTCAGTGGAATGGTGGGGACGGAAGCCAGATTGTAGGTTGTCGAAGAGAGAGTTAGATGCAAAGTGAGAGGAAAGTTCAGCATGGACGTGCTGCTCAAGGAGTTTGGATGCAAATGGGAGCAAAGATATGGGGCGATAGCTGGACATGGCGCTTGGGTCAAGGGATGGCTTTTTGAGGATAGGTGTGATTGTGGCATGTTTGAAGGCAGAGGGGAAGGTACCAGAAGTTAGTGAAAGGTTGAAGAGATGGGTTAGGGATGGGATTAGTGTGGTGGTGAGGTTGGGGAGGAGGTGGGATGGGATGGGGTCAAGTGCACAAGTGGTGAGGTGTGATTTGGAGAGAAGATGAGCAAGCTCCCCTTCAGAGATTTTGGAGAGTGAAGTTATGGGGTTTGGGCATTGATCTCTCATACAAAGGGGTAGTGGTGGTTGGACAACAAAGACTTGCCTTGTTTGGTCTATCTTATTTTTGAAGTGCGTGGCAGAGTCCTCGGCAACGATTAGGGAAGTTGGAGGGGGCAGTGGTGGGCGGAGGAGGGAGTTAAAAGTGTTGAACAACTGTTTGGGGTTGTGGGATAAGGAAGATACGAGGGTTGTGAAATAGGCCTGTTTAGCAGAGGTGAGAGCTGATTTGAATGCCAGTGTTGCTTGCTTGAGTGCAGTGAAATCATCTTGTGAATGCGTTTTCTTCCAACGCCGTTCTGCAATTCTGGACATTTGCCGAAGCTTTTTAGTGATGTTATTGTGCCAGGGTTGTCTATTGGTTCGTCGCGCTCTGCTATGCATGACAGGGGCAACCGTGTCAATAGCTGATGCAAGAGTGGCATTGTAGAAAGCAGTGGCAGTGTCTGTGTCTTGTAGTGAGGATATAGAGGACAGTGGTAGGATAGAGTCAGAGAGTGTGTGGGTGTCTAGGTGTGCGAGGTTCCTGCGTGGGTGCGCATGGTGCTGGACATGGGTGACAGGTGAGGAGGGCAGGGATGAGAAAGTGAGTAGATGGTGGTCGGATAGAGGAAGAGGGGAGGTTGTGATGTTAGATAGGGGGCATAAACGGGTGAAGACCAGGTCTAATGTGTGTCCATCTGTGTGGGTGGCTGAGGAGGACCACTGAGTAAGTCCAAAGGATGAAGTAAGGGACAGGAGTTTGGAGGCTGCTGACTGGTGGGTGTCAATGGGGATATTGAAGTCACCCATGATGATGGTGGGAATGTCAGCAGAGAGAAAGTGAAGGAGCCAGGTGGAGAATTGGTCAATAAAGGCAGTGGCCGGGCCCGGAGGTCGGTATATGATGGCCATTTGGAGGTTGTAGGGGGAGTAGATGCGGACAGAGTGGACTTCAAAAGAGGGGAGGATAAGGGAGGGTAGAGGTGGGATTGCGTTAAAGGTACAGTTGGAAGAAAGGAGAAGGCCCACTCCTCCACCATGTTTGTTGCCAGGGCGAGGAGTGTGGGTGAAGTGGAGGCCACCGTAACATAGTGCAGCAGGGGAGGCTGTGTCAGAGGGTGTCAGCCATGTTTCAGTGATGCCCAGAAAGAAAAGATTACGAGAGGTAAAGAGGTCGTGAATCACATGGAGTTTATTGCAGATGGAGCGGGCATTCCATAGTGATCCAGAGAGAGGTTGCAGGGGGGTGGGTGTCATGGGCACGGATTTGAGGTTGGCAAGATTACGGGTATTTATAGTGGGTTGGGAGCGATAGGAGGGGGTAGTAATGGTTGGTATGAGCTGTGGGGGTCCAGGATTGGGAGATATGTCACCAGCAGTGAGGAGAAGCAGAGAGAGACAGAGCAGGTGAGAGAAGGAGAGTGGGCGGCTTGTTTTGTGTTTTATTAGGAGAGATCTGAGGTTGAGGAGAAGGTCAGTGGAGGAGGTCAGGTGGGGAGGCAGGAGGGAAGGAGAGATTATTACTTGGTTAGGGGGTGCTGGTGTTTGAGGATAGCGAAGGAGAGTGAGGAGTAAGGGAGCCAAAACTGTTAGAGCGTATGACAGCATAGTGTGGCAGAAAGTTAATGAAATTGAGTACAGTTATTAACAGGGGTTAGTCTTACCTTCTGTTCACTTCTGGCTCATTTCTGGCATATTTCTGCTATAATATTTGTTATTATCCTTTTAGCGACATCCTCATAGAGACAGACCAAGGTCCAGGCAGACCTGTGACTCTGAATTTATAACAGGCTAAGGGCTCATGAAATAGGCCAGGTGTGATCAGGAGGGAGGGGCAGCAGGGAGACTGGTCACAGACACAGGAGGGGATTAATTAGAAGTCAGAAGGGAAAATGCAAGGGGAAATAGACCAAAATGGAAAGATAAAGCCAAACTGTGTATTGGCATCAAGGAGTTACAATGAGAAAACATGCATGGGAAGGGGGAAAAAACAAAGAAAAAAAAAAACAAACACAGTCATAGCAGCCAGCGGACATACCAGGAAGAAATATCAGGGTGAGGAAGATCAGGAAAGTGGGGTGATGGTGATGGGATTGGGGTAGCAGCCAGCGGACATACCAGGAAGAAATATCAGGGTGAGGAAGATCAGGAAAGTGGGGTGATGGTGATGGGATTGGGGTAGCAGCCAGCGGACATACCAGGAAGAAATATCAGGGTGAGGAAGATCAGGAAAGTGGGGTGATGGTGATGGGATTGGGGTAGCAGCCAGCGGACATACCAGGAAGAAATATCAGGGTGAGGAAGATCAGGAAAGTGGGGTGATGGTGATGGGATTGGGGTAGCAGCCAGCGGACATACCAGGAAGAAATATCAGGGTGAGGAAGATCAGGAAAGTGGGGTGATGGTGATGGGATTGGGGTAGCAGCCAGCGGACATACCAGGAAGAAATATCAGGGTGAGGAAGATCAGGAAAGTGGGGTGATGGTGATGGGATTGGGGTAGCAGCCAGCGGACATACCAGGAAGAAATATCAGGGTGAGGAAGATCAGGAAAGTGGGGTGATGGTGATGGGATTGGGGTAGCAGCCAGCGGACATACCAGGAAGAAATATCAGGGTGAGGAAGATCAGGAAAGTGGGGTGATGGTGATGGGATTGGGGTAGCAGCCAGCGGACATACCAGGAAGAAATATCAGGGTGAGGAAGATCAGGAAAGTGGGGTGATGGTGATGGGATTGGGGTAGCAGCCAGCGGACATACCAGGAAGAAATATCAGGGTGAGGAAGATCAGGAAAGTGGGGTGATGGTGATGGGATTAGCTTGAAGCTAAGTCCGGCCATACTGGCACTCTGAGGGGAGGGAAGACATGAAACCGCAGGGCGAGGAAAGGGCTCTTACCAAGCAGGACTGTAAAGTAGTGAGAAACAGTGGAAACGGGAGGACAAGTAGAAAGAGTAAAGGTGAAGATAGAGGTGTAAAGAAAACGGTCATAAGACTGTATACTCACTATCTCTTGTATATATTCCCTACCATACTCCCCTTCAGTAAAAAGTTCATTTTCAAATGGTGGCATTCCTCACTGAACTGTCCAACATCTGGTCCTGGCCAACCAGCAATATCGGTTACACTCGCCTTTACGGGCGCAGCCCTCTCAAAGCACAAGTCCACACAACCAGCCAGGACATCTACCTTCATGTCACGTGCCGGGGTGTAACAGACGAGTACCCAGCCCACGTCTACCTCCCCACGCCACGTTACACTGGTGCCTATCTAATTATGCATTGATTTATAATGGGATAATGTAGAAGGGCAATGTGTCGCAATCATATAAGAAGATAAGGGGATTTCCACGTCAAACTGTTTTTTAGTACACAGGTTTGCTTTGTCTGAAAATAACAACATTCTTTCTTGTGATGAACACAAGCTGGAAGTTTAGGTGCCATGATCTGAGATTGATGGAGAACAATAGCTGCCACGAGAGGTGGTGAGTTCTCCTTCAATGGAGGCTGGACAGACATCTGTCTGAAATGGTTTAGTGAGTCCTGCATTGAGCAGGGGGATGGACACGATGACCCTGGAGGTCCCTTCCAACTCTAACATTCTAGGATTCTATCAGTGGAGATTTGCTATAAGCACCTTAGTGAATTTTATAGAATTACATCAGAATCTTGAAATCAGCCATTGTGGTGATATGCATGTATTGTGTTGCGGTGCAGGGCCGGCGTCAGCATCCGGGCAAGTGCCGGGGCCCTGAGCAGGCAGGGGGCCCCCTCGCCGTCGGGGACACTGGCGCGCTATAGTGCCAGCCCCCCGTGGGTGGACCCCCCCGCCTGCTCCGGGCCTCAGCACTTGCGATACTTACCTCTCCCGTTTCCAGCGCTGCAGCGTCTTCCATCCTCTGACTGTGACGTTCAGGTCAGAGGGCGCGATGACGTCACCAGTGCGCGCCCTCTGCCTGAGCAGTCACAGCACAGAGAGCAGGAAGACGCCGACAGTGAGGAGTCCAGAGCAGAGCAGCGTCAAGCAACGAGAGGTGAGTATTTCATTTTTTTTATATATATATTTAGAGCAATATATGGGGACCATCAGAAGGGGCCCATATATGGAGCATTATATGGGGCTAATTCTATATGGAGCATCTTATGGGGCCAATAATATAGGGAGCATCTTATGAAGCTAATTAAATAGGGAGCATTATATGGGCCCAATTTAATATGGAGCATCTTATGGGGCCAATTCAATATGGAGCAGTATATGGGGCCAATTACATATGGAGCAGTATATGGGGCCAATAATATATGAAGGATCTTATGGGACTAATTATATATGAAGCATTTTATATGGCCAATTATATATGGAGCATTATATGGGACCCATTATACATGGAGCATCTTATGGGGCCAATTATTTTTGGAGCATTATATGGGGCCCATTCTGTAAGGAGTATTATATGAGACCCATTCTGTAAGGAGTATTATATGGGCCCATTCTGTATGGAGCATCATATGGGGCCCATTCTGTATGGAGCAATATATGGGACTCAGTATACTGTATGGGGCCGATCGTATACTGTATGGAGCATTATATGAGGCCCATTATATATGGAGCAATAGATGGGGCCCATCATATACTGTATGGAGAATTATATGTGGCTCACTATACTGTATGGAGCATTATATGGGGTCAATTCCGTATGGAGCAATATATGTGGCTCATTCTGTATGGAGCACTCTGTGGTGCCCATTATACTTTGTGGAGCATTATATGAGGCTCATTATTCTGTTTGGAGCAATATATGGGGCTCATTATTCTGTATAGAGGACTATGTGGTGCCAATTATACTGTATGGAGCACTATATGGGGCCATTATACTGTATGGGGCAATATATGGGGCTCATTATTCTGTTTGGAGCAATATATGGGGCTCATTATTCTGTATAGAGGACTATACTGTCCGGTTTCTGAGCTAATGTAGAATGTACAATAGATATCACTCATGTAATGTAAGAAGTAAGTGAAATCTTTGGCATTGTACTATACCTTTATTTCTCTGCCTTATCGGTGCATTATGAATTGTGGTATGTGTCAAAGGAACCCACTGGGACTCTTTCGCCCAGGGCCCATGAAAACCTGGAGCCGGCCCTGTTGCGGTGTATTGATGTAGCAGCCGAACGTATCCGTTCTGAAAACCGAATGACAGACATAAAGGGTATGTGTACACATTTTATTACAGGCGGGTCCTTTCCAAAACTCTCCAGAAAAAAACAGTAACTAAATGTTCAAAAGAATGACCATACCCATAACTAAGTAAAAACTACTCGTTTTTTTGAGCGTATTGATGCCAAGTGGATAAAGGAAGTGAGATGATCGATCTTCAGGCATTCTCAATGCGAAGACTCAAAAAGAAGCCCGGATGATGCAAGGACATCTGTTGGAGCTTCAAAAACCACTATGGGAGGTAAAATATATAAAAAAAATAGTTTGTAAAACATCAGAACAAGAAACGCTCCAAAAACTATGGGAAAACGCTAAAAGAAACCAATGGAAGTAGAAGACACTAAAATAAGAGCTCAGGAAACAACCCAAAAAAGCGTCTGAAAAATGCTTCATAAACATCTGAAACTCTTGAAAAACTCGCCTGGAAAAGATATTGTGTGAACATACCCAAAAAAAAGTCCCAAACCTGATTAATTCTGACATTATCAGTCTTTGCAGCCAAATGTGCCAGTTCATGTTCAATTCTTTGGAAGTCCCGCAGCAAATCCTGATTTCTTCGATGTGCCTCACATTGTCTCTGGCACACGACGTCCAGCTGACGGCACAGCTGCATTTCTTTCTCCCTGCAGAGAAAAGAAGCACAAACCGATTCACACATCGAGATATACAATAATAAAACCCACAAAGGGATTGTTACAATCTGGAGCATTGGGGGAGTGAATCAGTAGGTAATTGGTAGTTTAGTATTTTTTTTTAATACATTTAATATTTGCCTGTTTAAGTCTTTGTAAAATCCTTCAACCCCTGAAAGGGGTAAAGGTCTGCAGTCACTCTACGTTTTTTTCAAAATTTGACGGATTGTGACTGATAGCAAAAAACTGATGTGTGAAAGTGGCCTAAAACATACAAAGACGGTGAGTCAAAAATCCACCAGGTTCTGCTCCTTCTCTGACCTAGGCCTGGTCATCCTGAGGTCAAATGATGAGATAACACAGTGGAGGCTTGTGAGACCATGGCTGGTCACCTTTTCATTTAATATTTAACCAGTTCAAGACCAGGCCATTTCGCCCCATCCTAACCAGCCACATTTTTGGGGGCTTTTTCATACATGCCGTTTAAAAACTTGTAAAATTCAAATGATTTTTGCATTTTTTTTCCTGATGTGTGGGTTCTAATTTTTACGTTATTTTCGTATTCTTTTTATTCTTAATGCCAATATCTGTAGGAAAATAAAGGAAATACGTGTCTGCTTTTCACTTATTTTGTTATGACCACAAAGGATAACCCTTAGGCTATGTGCACGCGTTGCGGATTTGCATGCGGATCCGCAGTGGATTTCACGCTGCGGATTCGCAGCAGTTTTCCATGCGTTGTACAGTACCATGTAAACGTATGGAAAACAAAATCCGCAGTGCACATGGTGCGAAAAATACCGTACGGAAATACTGCGTTGTATTTTCTGCAGCATGTCAATTCTTGTGCGGATTCCACAGGTTTTTACATCTGTTCCTCAATAGGAATCTGCAGGTGTAAAACCGCAGAAAAAACGCACAAAATTTGCGGTAAATCCGCAGATAACCTGCAGGTAAAACGCAGTGCGTTTTACATGCGGATTTTTCAAAAACGGTGGGGAAAAATCTGCACACGAATCCGCAATGTGGGCACATAGCCTTAATATTTTCTGAAATGCATTGCACCTTTCAGTGACAATTATTTTTATACATTAGATGCAGGGAGGAGGGTATTAGAGGGGGTTTTAAGGGGAATGTGGCTTGTAACTACAGTATGGTTTGGATTGGCAGTGGTTTTTTTCTGCTTTTTTATCATTTAGTTAAAGGGAACCTGTGACGTGAAAAAAAAGCTGTTAACTTGCAGATATTGGGTTAATCTGCAGGTTAGTAATGTTCTGACACCATGCTGTGCCTGCACTACGAGCCCCGCTGCTGGGAAGAAATGAACTTTATCCCCCCCTTCCTCGGCAGCATTCTGATTCCAGCCATGGGAGTGGCTCCGATACTGGTTCAGTCACCACACTATGTATAGAGAGCGGCGTCTGTAACCACGTCCCTGGTACTGACTAACAACTTGCTTATCATTAGGGCTGGCTGTCAGTCACTGTCCGGGGCGCGGTTACAGCCGCTGCTCTTTATACACTGATCAGTGACTGAACGCGCGCCGGCGCTGCCCTCGTACCTGGAAGCTGAATGCTGTCAGGAGGAAGAAAGTTAATTTTCTCCCAAAGAGGGTCTCTAAGTGTGGGTGCTGGGCAGTTTCAGAATGCTTTTAAACTGCAGATTAACTCCATGTGTGCAGATTAGTAGCTTTTTTTTTCACATGGCAGGTTCCCTTTAACACCTTGTGCACCACATATGATCCTAAAATACCTTTATGGTGCATTTAGAACTTTGATTTTGATCTGATTTTCCCTGTAACTGGGGCTGGTATAATAGCCACATTCACAGTGGAAATTCAGCCTCCTGGATGAAGCACTTGTTCAAAGCTATGTATACAGCAATCAGGAAGGCAGAGATGGTAACAAACGATCTCTGTCTTCTCTATGAGGTGTACAGCTGTGCCTAATAGCCGGCTTCCTGCGCCCACAGCTGCATTTTGCTGTGCAGTTGCTCTAAGGGCTGTCCCACACGTCCAGATAATTCCGGTACCGGAATAAATCGGTACCGGAGTTATCCGTGTCCGTGTGCCTGGGAACTCTCGTAGGCCATACGTGCGGCACACGTGTGCCGCCCGTATGGCGAGTGGGTACCACACGGAGCATGTGGTACCCACTCTGCATCGTGCTGAAGCCGCGATTCATATGTTCCCTGCAGCAGCGTTTGCTGCAGAGAAAATATGAATAATAGTGTTTAAAATAAAGATCTATGTGTCCGCCGCCCTCCCACCCCCTGTGCGCCCCCCCGCTGGTCAGAAAATACTTACCCGGGTCCCCCGTCGGCTGTAGCTCCTTCCTGGTCTGGCCGCGGCTTCTCTACTGTATGCGGTCGATTACACTCATGAATATGTGGCTCCACCTCCAATAGGGGCGGAGCCGACTATTCATGATTGTAAATGAGCGTAAGGCCGGTTTCACACGTCAGTGGCTCCGGTACGTGAGGTGACAGTTTCCTCATGTACCGGAGACACTGACACACGTAGACCCATAAAAATCAATGCATCTGTTCAGATGTCATTGATTTTTTGCGGACCGTGTCTCCGTGTGCCAAACACGGAGACATGTCAGTGTTCGTGGGAGCGCACGTATTACACGGACCCAATAGAGTCAATGGGTCCGTGTAAAACACGGACCTCACACGGACGTTCTCCGTCTGGGGTCCGTGTGCGTGCAGGAGACAGCGCTACAGTAAGCGCTGTCCCCCCCACATGGTGCTGAAGCCACGATTCATATGTTCCCTGCAGCAGCGTTTGCTGCAGAGAAAATATGAATAATAGTGTTTAAAATAAAGATCTATGTGTCCGCCGCCCCCCCACCCCCTGTGCGCCCCCCCGCTGTCCTGAAAATACTCACCCGCTCCCACGTTGGCTGTCATTCCTTCCTCTCTACCCCGCGCCTCCTACTGTATGCGGTCACGTGGGGCCGATCATTTACAATCATGAATAGTCGGCTCCGCCCCTATGGGAGGCGGAGCCACATATTAATGACTGTAAATGATCGGCCCCACGTGACCGCATACACTAGAAGCCGCGGCCAGACCAGGAAGCAGCGAGGGAGGCGGGTAAGTATTTTTTGAACAGCGGGGGGGCGCACAGGGGGTGGGGGGGCGGCGGACACATAGATCCTTATTTTAAACACTATTCTTCATATTTTCTCTGCAGCAAACGCTGCTGCAGGGAACATATGAATCCGCGATGCAGGGTACCAGACGCGTGGGTACCACACGCTCCGTGTGGTACCCACTCGCCATACGGGCAGCACACGTGTGCCGCACGTATGGCCTACGTGAGTTCCCAGGCACACGGACACGGATAACTCCGGTACCGATTTATTCCGGTACCGGAATTATCTGGACGTGTGGGACAGCCCTAACATACAGTGTACCGTCACTGTGCACCCTCGTTTGTATCTGCCGTCCCTGTATAATGTCCTCACCCCATGAAATGGGAAAATAAAGGACTTTGATTGCAACACTACTTGGTGAGTGCCACATCTTCATCTTTTTCTTTTATAAATATTGCAAACATTCTTTGACGCATGATGTTGAGCACCATGTTAAAAGTGTGAATCACCACCAACTAGCGGTTCAACGGACTATCCATTTAAGATATAAAAACTGCCACTTTACCTAGTGCCGTTCTACCTGCTCTCTTTTCGGAAAATAACGATAATAGTGCAATGCAAACAAGTTGACGATCACCCGACGAAAGAGCAAAACGCTAAAATGATCTTTTGGCTGGCTCAAGTGATCATCATTCTCAGCAGCAGTCGAAAAAAAAGCTCGAGCTGCGGCCGGCTGCATGACTCGTGTATGTTCGACAGCCGCAACACAAGCAAGGTTTTCCTGTTTGTTAGACAATCCCTGCACGTGTTGCCACATGAACAGCCACAAGACATGCAGCCACGGGGACCCTAACATATTTTTCGAGCACTTGATTAAGACACTAGCATGCTCAGATAACACCTTATCGCAGCATGGCTCACTCATCACTAAAATATTGCTTGTGAACCTAAAGCAGTGACTACCAACTTCCAGCTTTCTGTACTTTGTCTCCATCTAGTGTTATGAGAGGTCAATAACGATCCTCATTTATTCTTTCTAATATCTTGATGACAAAACTAACAATTAACCCTTGTGGAATGTTGCACTAATTTTATGTTTATTTTAAAATTGACTTTTGATTGACTCAATTTTTAATGGGTGGAAATCTGAGTGACGGGACCATAATCCTCCTAAATTCACTTTAATTAGCACAACAGAAGGTTCTCTGATTTCTACTTGTGTTTCTAGTGTTATATATATTTACAGTAATGCACGGTCAACAAACATCAGACGGAAATAACGAAGGAAATCAAAAGGTTATGGTCGAAGTGGAATATAAAGAAATCCTGGCTAAGAATTGTATCATCTTCTGATCTTGGTTCATGTTACATGTGGGTGTTTTTACCACTGACTAACAATGATGGGAATCAGATTTAGACTCCTTTTTAATGAGTATTTTGGTCAGTATTTGTAAGTCAAAACCTAAAGAAGGGCCGCCCGGAATACAGTAGAGGTTGAAAAGCTTGTTTAACCCCTTCACGCCGCTGCCCATTTTCTTTTTCGCGTTTCTGTTTTTTGCTTCCCTGCTTCCCAGAGCCATAACTTTTTTATTTTTCTGTCAATATGGCCATGTGAAGGTTTGTTTGTTTTTTTGCGGGATGAGTTGTACTTTTGAACAGCACCATTGTTTTTACCATATAGTGTACTGGAAAAAGGGAAAAAAATTGCAAGTGCGGTGAAATTGCAAAAAAAAAGTGCAATTCCACAACTGTTTTTTTAAATTTTTAATGTTTTTTAAAACTTTTTTTTTTTTTTTAACTTTACATTTGCTTCAATAGTCTCCATGGGAGACTAGAAGCTGTGATCATTCGATCGCTTGTGTTACAGAGAACAGGACTTTAGGCCTGCTCTATGTAGCAGAAATGCTCACTTCCTATGAGGTGCTTATATGACAGTGCAATGACAGTCCCATGGGTTTCCTGAAAACTCCGGGTTGTCATGTCAACCCACCCGCGACCCACGGTGACACAGGCACCAATGGGCGGGATTAGTGACGCGCTTCCGGTGCGATCACATTAAATGCCACTGTCAGAGATTGACAGTGGTTTTTAACAGGTTAACAACTGCGGGTGGATCCCAATTCCACCCGCGGCTGTGAGAGGCACATGTCAGCTGCTCAAATCAGCCCGCATGTGCCAGAAAAGATGTGGGCTCAGCACCGGAGCATGTCGTGAAGGGGTTAAAAAGAACTTGACTGGAGACTCATGCTGCTCAAACCAAGGGTGGCATGAATTAGAGCCATGCTCCTATTTTTGTAGCCACTGCAGTGTTTAGAGAAAACATAGTCTGAAAAATCACCGGGGGTCCCTGATGACTAGTCCAAGAGGTCAATCTCCAGTGGCTTCTTGCCGCCCTCCCCCCCTAGACTGACAGGTCTTTCTTTATGTGGATACATAGGGAAAAACATGTCGGTCTAAGGAAGCGGGATAGTGAGAAGCCATTAGGAACTTACCTCAGACTAGACATATGAGATACGGCTGGCTTTTCACAGTGTGCTTTTTCTGAAACACCGCTGCCATTCAGAGTAAATCATACACGGCTGCAATAACACATCCAGTGTCTGGCTTATTCTGCTCATGACTTTGCTCTTAGCTTCCCTTTAAGAAGGATCTTTCACCAGTTTGAGCATGCTAAACTGGTCACTTCATGGAAAAGTGGTTGCAGAGGTGGTAAAACACAGTTTTTATTTTTTCATTTCTCCTCTCCATTTGGTAGATATTAGCTTGTAAAGTTTAGGTTATAAGTTATGTTATAGATTAACTGGGAGTTATCAGTTATGCTTCTTCCCCTGCATGAGGTTGACCAATTATAAGCTGTAGCGTCATGCAGGTGAGAAAAGAACATCCCCTTCCCTCTTCACTGATCTCTGCAGCTACTGAGATCAGAGCTGAGTTATTTATCTATCACGCTGCTGCTCTGCAGATAAATGCAAGCTCCACTAGATGGCAGCAGGGTGGAGAGAGGGCTGAAATCCTGCTCATAGCAGACCAGCAGAACTCTTGCAAAGCAGTGCAGCGCCCCAGAGTCCTGGTCGTTGCAGTACTGTGGCTCCGCCACTATGGGGAGCTATGGTGCGTCCGATGGCACTGAAGGAGTTCATCTGATCAGGTATCACAGACACCAATAGATTTCACAGCTGGGCCTCCGGGGGAAGCTAAGGGTTCTATTCATTAGGCCACTCCCCACCATAGTGGGTAAACTGGGGGTCAGGCAGGAAGTTAGAGGAGAAAGCTGACTGGATTGAACGAAGCAACACCTGGTGGCAGAGGGTGTTGTGGAGGAAGAGACAGTAGGGTCTCTGTCAGGGGTGGGATCCTGACAGAGGCTTGGCATTGAAAAAGAACGTAACGGGTCCGCGCCAGCTCCGGGAAGCGGCGGGACCCAAGAAAGGACTAGAAGCGAGATAGATTGTGCTGAGTGAGAAACGAGATCAAGCAATAGGAGAATACCAGTAGGGGTCATGCTGTAAGACCGGAGCAACACCCTACTGAGGCGCATTACCGGTGGCCGGAACGCCGAGGGAGTATTTCATTAGACAGCTTCAAGCAATACTCTAAACAGCGGCAGGACAGTCAGTCTCAGGCGGGCTGTCTCACCTAAATCACCTATGAAGTCTTGGGAGGCAATTGCGGGAGAGGGGCGTCTCTAGGGTCCCGGAAGAACTCCAGGCCTACCCGACAAACGGGTGCCGTTCTAACTGCAACATCAGGAAGGGACGGAAGATTAGCAGAAGATCAGTTAATCGAGTTGTGAGGGAACACGAGAAACAGACACAACGGTTGTGGGGTACTTTCCGTAAGCATAGCAGGGAAGGACTACAACACATAGCGCTAAGAAGGAAGGCACCGATTTCCACCTGTGAAGTGAACTCTGTAGGTGCCATTGGACCGGCCGGACTTGCGCAGCCTGGTGAACCATATTCTGGACTGAGGACTCAGAGATCTCCAGTAAAGAGGTAAAGAGACTGCAACCTGGTGTCCTCGTTATTTACCGCGACCTGCACCCCACAACTGCACCACCAACATCCACACCTATCATTCACTGTGCGCCCCACGGCAGGGTCACGGACCGGGGCCTAGCCGCCGTGACAACCCCAGAAGCAGAGACTCAGAGGCCCGGTACCGGGTACCCCTCGGCCCTGTGGCAGTGGGGGCGCTACAACTTGGCGTCACGAACAGGATCTACTTAAGCCTGAAGAATCAGGTCATGTGTGTCTTGGAACTGTGATTTGTTGTGCTTGGACTGTACTTTATTGCAAAGACTGTGCTGCGCCATTTGCCGCCAAAAGTTCGCGCCAAAAGCCGCCGCCATTGCTACGCCAGAGAAGAAGGAGGGCGTGCCATGGGAGGAGACCACCAGAGTGGCGCGAGAAATGGCTACCGCCCCCTGCGCTTCTGGCTGCAAAGTGAGGACCTGCCCAAGCAGAGGACGACCCCCTGATTTGCAACGGCGGGAACGAGGTGAGGAAGGAGCCCGACCCCGGAGAAATGGCGGAGTCCGATGCATGCATTGCCACCGATCAGCAGATCATGATGAAGAACAGCGAGTGTCGGAATGGGGAAGGAACAGTCCCGGTTTGCCCTCGTTTATCGGGAGCGGACCCTTGTCCCCTGCAGCCGGAGGATCCGAAGCTCCTGGAACAGATAGCGGAGCTGAGTCCACCAATCCCGACCTCGGAGTCAGCGGAGGAGGAGTCACAGCGAGCGGAGCCGGGTTCGGGGACCGCATTGGAGGAGCCGCGGTCCGAGCAGCAGCCGACTCCAGCGTTCTTGTCAGCGGACCGGTTCGACACCAGTGGAACCACATCAGGCGCAGGTACGACAGATACCCCTGCCCCCACGTTCGATCCCGCCCCCGCGACCGATCCTTCCTGCAGCAGTAATCCTTCGTTCACCATCGAGCGGGTGGTCCTCGGCCCCAGCGCGATCGGGAAGTTGTTGCCGCCACTACCAACCAGGTGGGGGGAGCCCATAGAGATGGGCCCGGACGGAGTGATGTTCCGGTGGGACACCCCCTGGGTTGAGCAGGATGGGGTTCCGGTGGATGGTCTCACCATCGCGATACTTACCTGGGACCAGTACAATCAATGCGTGCTCCAGCACTGGAAACAGCGAGGTGAAGTTGAACAACGGGAGACGCAACGCAAGAAGTTTGTACATAGTGGGAAGGACGTGGTAAGGCGGGGAACTGTGTCGGCCTTCCACCCCAGGAAAGGATGGGGCCCTATACAAGAACCAGGTCTATTGACTGGCGTCTTTGTTGCTAGTTACGACGTGGAAACTCCCTGCTGTGATCGGGATGGCGAACCATTACGGGAAGGGGATCAGGTGACGTACACCCGTCACCAGAACGCACAGGGATGGCGTGCCCGGAATGTTCAGCGGTGTGAGCCTGAGAGAGTCTCACCTGTGGCCCCAATTATGGTTGATCCAGAGTTGCCAGATCTCGTTACTGTCTCCACTGTGCGCTTTGTGGCAGCTCCCGAACTCGCCAGCCGGGTCAGTCTTCAAATTCAGACACCGGGTGACCTGGTGGTCCCTGCGGGGCCTGCCGCTGGTATCCGTGCCACAGTAGTCGGGGGCCAGGGGCCAAGGCCACCTGAGTAAGAATAAACCTCGATACCATGAGTATGTAAATAGTTACTGTTTTACTGCTTTCATGTTGCTGCTAAAACCCGTACAGGGTAAACTCTTAAAGGGATCCCTTTGTTGACCCGGGATCCCTATTGTTTTTGGTTATTTTCTATTTTTCTATGTTATTTAAAAACTGCTGAAATCATGAACAGTGCATGATCCGAACTTTTTGTAAATAGTTTGCACCTTATTAAAGGCGCTCCCTACTGGTTTTATTTAAAGACTCTTAGCGAATATACCGCACTGGAACCTTTGCTGAGCATGGACTGGTAGTCTGAGAAGACGAACTACCTCAGAGAGACTTGATCCCCTCTTAAAGGGGATGTTCATTTGTCGTATTTTGATAGTAATATTGCTTAAGACAAGTAGCAATAATGTTGATGAGAGAAAAGTGATGATAATGTTTGCACGAGGAAGTTATATGTGTTCAATTGGTTAATTGTGAAGAAATGTTAATGATGTTATTTGAGAAGAAAAAGGTGAAAGATAGAAGAAGGATGCAGTGGACCCGTAGGGATAGACGTGGTCTCCAGCATGCATGATAGAAAGAAAGATAATGAGAAGGCTTAATGTTCAGGAGAAAATGCTTGATAATGTTGATAGATAGTTAGGATAGAAGGTAAACCCTGAGTCCTCCGTGGAAAGCTAGTTTATTGAAAGAAAGAGTTAATAATGTGTTACCGAAGACAGAAAGTGAACCCGTAGGGGTTAGGTAGTGAGTCCTCCTAGGAGCCATCTGAAGAAGGCTCAGTAGTCCTAAACTGAAAGTATGTTATGTTCTATACTATGTATAGTAGTAGAAAAGACAGAAGGCTCGGGCTGAAAGGAGCGGTCCTGTAACAGAAAGGAGAGGCAGTAGGTCTGGTGCCGATAGGACAGGCGGTCCTGCAGATTCAAAGAAGGAGAATGAAAAGTTAACTTACCTTATAATGTGATTATAGGAAGGCCTTTGGTGGATACAGAGTGTATGTCCTTAAAGGCAATGTTAAAGTACTGTTCAGCAATTTTTGCACTTAGTAGAATACCCGGTTGGGTAACAGGAGTTATTTATAGCCTGTAATTTATAATGTTTAATGTTTAACCATGTTTTGTAACGTTCAAGTGTCCTCACCTCCCATAAAGGGAAGCTTGTTCAAGTATACGTATTGTTATTTGCACTCAACAAAAATTGTATGTCTTTTTGCTAAACTTGTATTGTTGTTTTCTTCCCAGTCCCGGAGTACTGTGTTTAACCAGGGGGGAGTGCAGCGCCCCAGAGTCCTGGTCGTTGCAGTACTGTGGCTCCGCCACTATGGGGAGCTATGGTGCGTCCGATGGCACTGAAGGAGTTCATCTGATCAGGTATCACAGACACCAATAGATTTCACAGCTGGGCCTCCGGGGGGAGCTAAGGGTTCTATTCATTAGGCCACTCCCCACCATAGTGGGTAAACTGGGGGTCAGGCAGGAAGTTAGAGGAGAAAGCTGACTGGATTGAAGGAAGCAACACCTGGTGGCAGAGGGTGTTGTGGAGGAAGAGACAGTAGGGTCTCTGTCAGGGGTGGGATCCTGACAGAGGCTTGGCATTGAAAAAGAACGTAACGGGTCCGCGCCAGCTCCGGGAAGCGGCGGGACCCAAGAAAGGACTAGAAGCGAGATAGATTGTGCTGAGTGAGAAACGAGATCAAGCAATAGGAGAATACCAGTAGGGGTCATGCTGTAAGACCGGAGCAACACCCTACTGAGGCGCATTACCGGTGACCGGAACGCCGAGGGAGTATTTCATTAGACAGCTTCAAGCAATACTCTAAACAGCGGCAGGACAGTCAGTCTCAGGCGGGCTGTCTCACCTAAATCACCTATGAAGTCTTGGGAGGCAATTGCGGGAGAGGGGCGTCTCTAGGGTCCCGGAAGAACTCCAGGCCTACCCGACAAATGGGTGCCGTTCTAACTGTAACATCAGGAAGGGACGGAAGATTAGCAGAAGATCAGTTAATCGAGTTGTGAGGGAACACGAGAAACAGACACAACGGTTGTGGGGTACTTTCCGTAAGCATAGCAGGGAAGGACTACAACACATAGCGCTAAGAAGGAAGGCACCGATTTCCACCTGTGAAGTGAACTCTGTAGGTGCCATTGGACCGGCCGGACTTGCGCAGCCTGGTGAACCATATTCTGGACTGAGGACTCAGAGATCTCCAGTAAAGAGGTAAAGAGACTGCAACCTGGTGTCCTCGTTATTTACCGCGACCTGCACCCCACAACTGCACCACCAACATCCACACCTATCATTCACTGTGCGCCCCACGGCAGGGTCACGGACCGGGGCCTAGCCGCCGTGACAACCCCAGAAGCAGAGACTCAGAGGCCCGGTACCGGGTACCCCTCGGCCCTGCGGCAGTGGGGGCGCTACAGCTACCACTAGATGGCAGCAGAATAGTCAAACAAGCCGGGTCGATACCAGAGAGTAGCATAGTACCAAGGGGAATTCCAAACACAGAGTCAGAGGAGCGCCAAAAGGTCAGTACCGGTCCGAAGCAGAAGTACCCGAAGGAAGAGACAGAATCAGGTCACAGCCAAAGCAGAGTCGAGTACCAGGGAGTCCAAACACAAAGGGGAACACAGAGTCGGGGCGGGAGGAGAGGAATGTACAGACACAGGCAAAGACAGCTAAACGCAGCAGGACAAATCAGGGTTTCACCAGAGCCAGCTACATATGCCATAGACTGGAAATATAACTGACACTGCCTGCAGGATGCAGCGCAGAGAAATAGCAGACCTGACACTGGAACAAGGCAGAGAAAGTTAAACCCTACCATGACTAGACCGGGGAAAGGAGAGACAAGACCCAAAACCGGGTCTGGATCATGACAGTACCTCCTTTCAAGGGGGGCCACCGGACCTTCAGGTTTCCCAGGATAACGTGGATGAAAAGCCTGAACCAACCGATCAGCATAGACTGATCGCGCCGGGACCCAAGATCGATACTCAGGACCGTAACCCCTCCAATGTACCAAGTACTGAAGCGAACTGGGAACCATCCGAGAATTGACAATCCGTTCAACTTCATACTGTGATATATGTGATGGTGTAGTGACCCCTGTGGCAGCTAGGGGGCGCTCTGTGCGCTCTGCGAGATATGCATGGAGGCGTATCTGTTGTGGTGATATTCGTGGTGAACCTGTGATCGGCAGTGTTGTGAATGGCCGATATGTGTCGCAGAGGGAGTCTGCGTAGTAAGTCTGATGTTTTGTGTTTATGCTGGGACCTGTAGTCCCTCAAGAGTTTCTGTAATGTGTATAGTTAAGTTTGGGTGACTTACTAGGCTAGTCATGAGAGACGGGAGGGTCAGACTAGCCACACATCCACACACACATCCAGGGGTGTGGTTTCAGGTATATAATGTGACCAGGATGTGGGTCACATGGGAGGTGTGTCCGGTAGGTCCTGTGTGGTTCCTGTGTGGAACCTGTGTATGGACCTGACCGGTGAAGGTGCTGGATTGGCCTGGGAATGACCAGGGTCCTGCAAGCACCTGGGAACGGTGCGGGATTGTCCTAGGAATGACTAGGGTCCCGGGGACTGTCCTAGGAATGACTAGGGTCCCGTATGGTGCTGGATTGGCCTAGGAATGACTAGGGTCCGGAGAGCACCTAAGACCGTGAGACTTTGCTTCGGGTGGCCTGGGTATTGGACGTGCCCGGCTGCGGAAGGACGTCCTGAAGAATACCCGGACTAGGCCACCAGCGTGATCCTGGTAACCTGAGGTAACGGGTGGAGGACGGGGTCCAGGACCTAAGCTGACAGGTGGAGGACGGGGTCCAGGACCTAAGCTGACAGGTGGAGGACGGGGTCCAGGACCTGTTGTGACAGGTGGAGGACGGGGTCCAGGACCTAAGCTGAAAGGTGGAGGACGGGGTCCAGGACCTAAGCTGACAGGTGGAGGACGGGGTCCAGGACCTGTGGTAACGAGGTGAGGACCAGGATCTGCGGAGCCAGAGACTGTTCCTGTGTGGGGAAACTGCAGTCCTTCGGTGAGGTCCGGACTGACTACTGTGTGCCGGACAGGCAAGTTGGGGACCCCCGTTAGGCAGCTTACCCAGAAGCGTGTTAACAGAGTGTGGGGAAGCTGGAGTCCTTCGGTGAGATCTGGACTGACTACTGTGTATTGACCAGGCGAGTTGGTGATCCCCGTTAGGCAGCTTACCCAAAGGCTGTTGGAAGAGTCGGCAAGGTGGAGCAGGAGCTCCCGTCAGGTACCAAAGAGACTGTTGGTGCCTGTTGTATTCTATGTAATGAACTGTGCTTAACCCGGTTTATGTGGCTTAATAAACCGTATGGACTGCTTTCTTTTATAAACCCGTGCTGTGTGCTTAAATATCGCGGTCAAGCGAGTGTCCCCCAACACTCTCAGTAAGAGATACCTTACAATACTCAATTTGTCCATCCACAGACACAGGAGGCGGAGGGAGTGGAGACCCAGCAGAGGACGGTACAAATGACTTAAGAAGGGACTTATGGAACACATTGGGGATGTGAAGTGATGGAGGTAAGTGTAAACGAAAGGTAACTGGATTGACAACCTCAATGATCTCGTAAGGACCAATAAACTTGGGACCCAGCTTAACGGAAGGAAGTTTCAGACGTATGATCTTAGTAGACAACGACATTTTATCTCCTAACAGAAATATAGGTCCTACAGATCGTCGCTCATCAGCAAAATGTTTCTGTTTGCCCTGAGCCACCCCAATGTTTTTCTGGACCTCCCTCCAAACCTCCCCCAACAGTTGAACCGCCGAATCAGCCCCTGGACACCCCGAATCCAGCCTGGAAAATTCACCAAAATGGGGGTGAAAACTATAGTTACAGAAAAACGGAGAAGTGCCAGTGGACTGATTAACCCGATTATTAAATGCAACCTCAGCCACGGGCAACAAGGAACACCTATCATCCTGCTGAGACATGGCATGACACCGCAAAATTTGTTCAAGTGACTGATTGGTCCTCTCCGTCTGACTGTTGGTCTTGGGATGGTAGGCCGAGGAGAAGGTTAAGCTAATACCCAAGCTCTTACAAAATGCCCTCCAAAATTTGGACCAGAATTGCACCCCTCTGTCAGACACCAAATTCAGAGGCACGCCATGCAACCGCACAATGCGCTCAATAAAAAACAAAGATAGTGTTTCAGAATTAGGTAGTCCTGCCAAAGGTACAAAATGCACCTGTTTGCTAAATCTGTCAACCACTACCCAGACCACAGTTTTGCCATTGAAAGGAGGGAGATCGGTGATAAAATCCATGGACAAATGAGCCCAAGGTCTATCCGGAATTGGCAATGGCACCAATTCCCCGGCTGGCCGGTTATGGAAGACTTTAGCACTGGCACACGTATCACAGGCAGACACAAACATGCAGATGTCAGAAGACATGTAGGACCACCAAAACAGTCTAGCAATAGCTCTCCAGGTGGCCGCAACTCCCGGGTGTCCACTGAGAGCAGATTTGTGGAACTCCCGGAAAACCCTCAACTGATACTGAACTGGGATGAAGAACTTGTTATCGGCCAATGACGGAGGAGTAAGAGACTGAGCCTCACGGATTTCAAGTTCCATTTCAGAAGACACCCCAGCCTCCACCACCCTATGCTGAAGAATGGAGGAAGGAGGTTGGGGAGGAGATATCGGATCCAAGATGTGTGAAAAGGCATCGGCCTTGACATTCTTGGAACCAGGCCGAAAGGTGATAGATAAATGAAAACGTGAAGAAAAAAAAAAAAAAGCGACAACCTCGCCTGTCTAGGAGTCAAACCTTTGGCAGACTCAAAACAGGTTTTTGTGGTCCGTAATCAGTGATCCAATGAACAGCCCCCTCCAAAAATGCCTCCATTCTTCAAAAGCATCATCATTTCTCTCAGCAGGAGAAAATTTCTTGAAGAAAAGGCACAAGGTCTTAAGTTAGGTCTTAAGTTAGTCAAAGTGACGGGTCCCTGAGAAAGCACCACACCCACTTCCAGCTCCGATGCGTCCACCTCTACAATGAATGGTTCAGAACTTCCACAATAAAACATAATCTCCCTTCACATCGTCAATTCCTCTCCTTCTTCTTGAGGTTGGTCCCAACCTCCATAGGTTCCGTGTATGGCAACACATCAGAATTAGCAGGATGTACAGGAACCATTCGCTGAATTACACCTCTCTCCTGCAATCTCCAATCCATACAAATGGCCTGAGTCATGGCCTCCTCCAAGGAGCTGGGTGGCGTATGGAGAGTCAGAACGTCTTTAAGATGATCCGACAGTCCTCTCCTGAAGTGACATCTTAGCGCAGAGTCATTTCAGGACACTTTGGAGGACCACCGTCTCAACTCTGAACAATACCATTCGGCAGTGAGTTTACCCTGGGAGAGACCCATGATCGTGTCCTCTGCCATCCTTACCTGGTCTGGTTTGTCAAAAATAAAGGTACCTTCAAACGAAACAACGCTGCAGCGATAGCGACAACGATGCCGATCGCTGCAGCGTCGCTGTTTGATCGCTGGAGAGCTGTCACACAGACCGCTCTCCAGCGACCAACGATGCCGAGGTCCCCGGGTAACCAGGGTAAACATCGGGTTGCTAAGCGCAGGGCCGCGCTTAGTAACCCGATGTTTACCCTGGTTACCAGCGTAAAATGTAAAAAAACCAAACAGTACATACTCACCTGCGCGTCCCCCGGCGTCCGCTTCCTGCACTGACTGACTGACTGAGTGCCGGCAGTAGCAGGGCACAGCGGTGATGTCACCGCTGTGCTGTGCTTTCACTTTCACTTTGCGGCGCTCAGTCAGTGTGGGAAGCAGATGCCGGGGGACGCATGTAAGTATGTACTGTTTGGTTTTTTACATTTTACACTGGTAACCAGGGTAAACATCGGGTTACTAAGCGCGGCCCTGCGCTTAGTAACCCGATGTTTACCCTGGTTACCAGTGTAAAATATCGCTGGTATCGTTGCTTTTGCTGTCAAACACAACGATACACGGCGATCGGACGACCAAATAAAGTTCTGAACTTTATTCAGCGACCAGCGACATCACAGCAGGATCCTGATCGCTGCTGCGTGTCAAACTAAACGATATCGCTATCCAGGACGCTGCAACGTCACGGATCGCTAGCGATATCGTTACAAAGTTGTTTCGTGTGAAGGTACCTTAAGTCTTAAAGCTTCAAAGAACCTAACCACAGACACACGTTCAGGGACAGTAGCAGGTAAACAAAAAGCCCAAGTTTGAGGACCCTCCCAGAGTAATAAAATAATTATCCCCACCTGTTGACTCTCATCACCTGAGGATTGGGGTCTAAGCGAGAAAAGCAGCTTACAACTCTCCCTGAATGTATAGAACTTCTCCTTTTCTCCGGAGAAAGTATCTGGGAGCCTGACCATAGGTTCAGGAGAATGTAACAAGACATCCATGGGGTCCGAGTGCTTACAGGCTGATTGTGTAGTAGAACCCTGAAAAGACTTTACCGTCTCAGTAAGTTCCCAATGGAGTTGATTATGGGAAGTGGCCAGGGCTCTGTGTTCCACAGACAATTCCTGCATAATTAGAGTCAAATTAGACATTTGATCCGCCAGGGTACAAAGCGGATCCATAAAGAGAGGAGAAAAGAAAAAAAAATGTCTGTCTAGGGTCAGTTATAATGTCACGCTGCTGCTCTGCAGATATATGCAAACTCAACTCCACTAGATGGCAGCAGAGTGGAGAGAGGGCTGAAATCCTGTTCAGAGCAGACCAGCAGAACTGCAGCGAGGCTACCACCAAGTGGCAGCAGAATAGTCAAACAAGCCGGGTCGATACCAGAGAGTAGCGTAGTACCAAGGGGAATTGAAAACACAGTCAGAGGAGCGCCAAAAGATCAGTACCAGTCCAAAGCAGAAGTACCTGAAGGAAGAGACAGAATCAGGTCAGAGCCAAAGCAGAGTCGAGTACCGGGGAGTCCAAACACAAAGGGAAACACAGAGTCGGGGCGGGAGGAGAGGAATGAACAGACACGGGCAAAGACAGCTAAACGCAGCAGGACAAATCAAGGTTTCACCAGAGCCAGCCACACACGCTGTAGGCAGGAAATATAACTGACACTGCCTGCAGGATACAGTGCAGAGAAATAGCAGACCTGACACCGGAACGAAGCAGAGAAAGTTAACCCCTGCCATGACCAGACCGGGGAAAGGAGAGGCAATACCCAAAACCCGGTCTGGATCATGACAGTATCGTTACAAACACTTTCAGATCACACCTCACAGCAGTCAGTGTGGGTGAAGGGCGAGAGTTGACAGGATTGTGACATGAGATCTGGAACTGTTTGTAATGATACATAACTCAGTTCTGATGTATCTCTACACAGTAGCTGAAGAAATCAGTGAAGAGATAAAGATGTATCATTTCCTTTGCACAGAGTGGCTGGAAGTCGAATGCTTGTGGGGGGAATAAAGTTAATTTCCTCCCAGCAGCAAGGCTCTCAGTGCGTGCACTGGGTAGGTTCAGAACGCTATTAAGCTGCAGATTAACCCCATATCTGTAGGTTAATAGCATTATTTTACATGACAGGTTCCCTTTAAGCATACATCCTTTTCCTGGTCTTCTGGCTAGTAAGGGGATTTTTTTTCAATTCCTGATCGAAGATTTCAATCAGTATAACTGAGTCACCGTCACTATTTATTTTACTTGTTTTCACTTCTGTAGAGTTGGCATTCCTGCACACTTCCCATCCTCCTCTTCCACTGCAGAGACGTCAAGTTACTCACCGCCCCAGCCCTCATCCCGCGCATCCTCCTTCTCCTGGTGCTTTCCGAGGTTTGCGCATGCCTGACAGATTCCTGGGCACTGAGCTTAGGGTGCGTGCTTGCCCTCGGTCTTTTAAAGAGACAGTGCACACAATCCAAAAGAGTCCCGAGCTAATGGCTGGGTAACACTTATCATTTAAGGCACCTCCTCCTGTTGGGAGGTGCCTGAGCAATGTGTATAGTCAGTTAGTCTGCACACTTGTGAGTTCTTAGGTCCCCTGACTGTTAGTATCTGCCAGCACTCGTTAATGCCTACCAGTAAGTGCTTGTTCTTGCCTGTCCCTGCTTGTGTCTTCCAGCATCTGCCTGCCTGTGTACCAACCATACCTACCTGTGCAGCGCCCCAGAGTCCTGGTCGTTGCAGTACTGATGCTCCGCCGCTAAGGGGGGCTGTGGTACGTCTGATGGCACTGAAGGAGTTCACCTGACCAGGTATCACAGACACCAATACACTTCACAGTCTGGCCTCCAGGGGGAGCTAAGGGTGCTATGTATTAGGCCACTCCTCACAGTCTGGTAAAACTGGGGGTTGGATAGGAAGTTAGAGAGAAAGCTGACTGGGGATCGAACAGGCAACATCCCGTGGCAGGGGGTGTTGAAGGGAGAGACTCAGGGGGGTCCCTGTCAGGGGTGGGATCCTGACAGAGGCCTAGCGAACAGAGAGAACGTTACGGGACTGCGCCTGCACTAGATAGCGGCGGTGCCCTAAGAAAGGACAAGAAGCGAGGTTTATTGTGCTGAGTGAGAAACGAGATCAACGCAACAGAAGAATACCAGTAGGAGTCGTGCTGTAAGACGAGGCAACATCCTACTGAGGCGCGTAACCGGTGGCCGGAACGCCGAGGAAGTATAGAGCTCCAGGCCTAACTTCAAACCTACGGCAGGACAGTCAGTTATAGGCGGGCTGTCTCACCCAATTCACCTAAGAAGACACAGGGGGGGTAACAACAGGAGAGGGGTGACTCTAGGGTCCAGGAAGAGCTCCGAGCCTCCCCGTCATACGGGTGCGTCTTAGCCATATCATCTGGCGGACGAAGAAGAACATCATAATCGAGTTGTGAGGGAACACGAGAAACAGACACAACAGTTGTGGGGACTATCCCGTAAGCACAGCAGGGGAGGACCACAACACACAAGCGCTAGAAGGTAGGCACAGATTTCCACCTGCAAAGGGAGCTCTGGAGGTGCCATCGGACCGGCCGGACTTGCGCAGCCTGGTTAACCGTATTCCGGACTGAGGATCCTGAAGCCTTCAGTAAAGAGGTAAAGAGACTGCAACCTGGTGTCTTGTTATTTACTGCGGCCTGCACCACATCATAACATCGTCACCATCCCTCCATCTTCATTGTACGCCCCTCAGCAGGGTCACGGACCGGGTCTAGCCACCATGACAACCCCAGAGCAGAGACTCAGAGGCCCGGTACCGGGTACCCCTCGGCCCTGCGGCAGTGGGGGCGCTACACCTGCACCTGCCGTGTCAGTCTGTATGCTAGTTGTACCTGCCTGCACTTTCTGTACCAGTCTGTATACCAGCCGTCCTTCCTGCACCTACTGTGTCAGTCTGTATACCAGCCATACCTGCCTGCACCTGCTGTGCTCGTTTGTACACCAGCCGTACCTGCCTAAACCTGCTGTGCCGGTTTGTATACCAGCCGCACTTGCCTGCATCTGTTGTGCCAGTCTGTATACCTGCCGTACCTGCCTAAAAATGCTGTGCTTGTCTATACACCAGCTGTACCTACCTGCACCTATTTTGTCTTCCAGTACTTCTGCTGTGCCTGCCTGTACTTGTCCAAGTCCATCCATTCCTGGCCATTCCAGAGCAAATACTAACCCCACCATCTGGGGCTCTAGGGAAGAGTCGAGTGTTCGCCTAGTCACGCCCCTCTAAGCTCTCCTCGGTCCATGACACAGTGGTTCCACCACTATTCCTGTTACAACTTCAGGACTTGTTCAGGCTGTGGTTCCCTTATGGGTTCCCTCCTTATTGGTCAGGGGAGCAAGTGTGTGGCCATCAGGTTCCTCTCCCCCCATACAAACCCCAGGCTCCTCTCCCCCCATACAAACCCCAGGCTCTCCTCTGTTTGGAGGGGAGGCGATCTAGACTGTGTTCTACTCCTGCTTAGATGACAGCCCAGGGAGATGGTGAGAGCAAGATTTGAGTCTCCCTACGCTTTCTCTATGGGAGCCCATTAGTCTATGACCCTTGCTGTTGCCTTTTGGCTCAGAGAGACAGTGTGGTTTATTGGAGGCATTTCTCCTTTCGGAAAGGGTTGCAATGGACTGCATCCTAGTGCACTTTTTTGTGCCACTTAGTCACTTTTTAAAGGGCACTCAGGTGATAGAGCACAGTTATTGGGATAAAACTCAACAATGCAAATTTATGGGTCAGTGAAAAATTAGCACAGCTCTCGGATGCCATCTGTGTGCTGTCCATTTTCTTGGACTGTTTGTTAGGCTACTTTCACACATCAGGTTTTCAGTGTCAGGCTAAATCCGGCGAATGTTGGAAAAACAGGATCCGGCGCAGATTTTGAAAAACTGATGCGACGGATCCGTTTTTTTGACGGATCCGGCTAGCCTATCTAGATTATTGGATAAAAAAAAAAATTGGAGCATGCTCAGTTTAAAAAACCGGATCAGGCCACCGGATCCACCTTTTTCCGGATGCGGCACCTTCCGGCTCCCATAGGCTTTCATTGTAGCAAACAGCCGGAAGTGCTGGATCCGGCACGTCAGGCTTTTTCTCCAGAGACAAAAAACATTGCAGTAGATGTTTTCCAGACGCGGGAATCGGAATTTTAGCCGGATCCGGAAAAAAAACGGAAGGAACGCTGGGCCATGCGGCGCGATCCGGCACTAATACAAGTCAATGGGGGAAAAACCGATTCCGGTTTTTATTTTTTCCGGTTCCGGCTTTTCTCTAAAGAGACGGATTTAGCCTGAAACAAAAAGACGGATGTGTGCAAGTAGCCTTAGAAGCTTGAGAAACCTCCATCCGTTTTTTTTTTCATCTGAGAGAAACTGATGAAACGTTAACCAAACTCATTTTTTATCATCAGACACTGACCAAACTCTGATGAAGCTCGTACCGTTTCTTTTTCATGCAATAACAATCACTGACGTCTGAATGAACAATAAGTCCCTATTATTATTCTGCTTATTTTCCACCTTTTATATCAGAATTCTTAAATTCTTTAGACCTCAACTTTAACTTTTGTACTTGTCACTTATACATGTTAAATAATCTTCAAATGCCTAAACTGTGAATATAAACACCCTCTACGTCTATAAGGGATGTCACAATAGTATCTAAAAAGAATAGGAATGTAATAATAATAAAACATGACTCTTATCAGTCTATTCTAGACTACTAAAAGTTATGTTTTGTTTTTTTCTTTTAGCGGACTCTATGTACCTTTCTTTGTCCAGTATTACTTTTGAGTGTATTAAAAGTGGTTATTTCACAACCAATAGTTTTTAGAAAAAGTACCGTACCTGTTAACTATTTTTACTAAACAGCTCTTTGTTCTCCTTTTTATGTACTTCAATGCATACTGATTGCATCTTTCTCTACATACCGTATGTCGGTTTCAAGGGCATAAATATTGTATAGCTCAATATAAAAGTAAAGGGGTAACTACTGGGGTGGAACCTTCATTGAGCACCTACACACATCATCTCTCCTTCTTTAAAGTCAGTTTAGCATTTTAGATACATTAGATCAGAAATTGGAATCAAAGGTGTACATGGGTCCTAGTCTCTCAAATTGTAGGTGGTCTTAAAAGCAATCTCTCAGCGCAAAATGACTGTTCAAACCAAGCACAACACTCTGCAGAGGACATAATATTCTTACCTTAGTGTCCAAATTTGTGGCTGCATTTTCCAGTAATGATTTCCAATATGCTATGGAGGGTCTCGGTGCGCCCTTGTCAAGGTTCAGCGCACCTCCACCCCTACAAGCTTCCATCTACCTCCCGCTCTCCTCTTGTTCCTGATAAAGACAGAATTGTCGATCAAAGAAAAGGAGGGAGGAGACCGATACATAGTAAGGAGGTGGGAAGGAACTTCTGGTCCGTCCCAAGGATGTACCACGTGCCTCATTAAAATATCCGACTTAAGAGCATTTTTGGGGAAAAGCACAACAGATTTGGACACTAAAGGTGAAATTTTTATCAGGGCCATGTCCCCTACAAGGTGCTGTGCTTGGTTTGAGCAGTTATTTTGTGCTGTCGGACTCCCTTGAACTTGAGTGATCAGCAAATACAGCGCATTGATTAAACCTAATTATTCATCTTACCTCACCTGCTGCTGTTTCTTCAAAACCCTCTGTAGACTCTGCAGATTGGTCTCTGCTTGAGGCAATGGCAGAAAAGGGAAATATCCACCTTTCTCCATTTATGCATGTAGTCCACCTTTGTTATATTGCCAGAATGCATCATATGTCTGCTTGTTTTATCAGACAGAACATATCGACTCTTAAAAGCTGCTTCTTAGCTCCAGGAAGATTAAGAGACTTGGTAAATCTTGTCACCTTCCTTCTGGCCCTGTCACTCTAAGGACAGGCATCGTAAGCATATTAACGCTTTAACTTTCCATCCAGCCGACACCTTTAACTTTGAATAAACCAATATAAAACCAGGCTGCAGTCGCATTCCGGAGTTTTGCAGGCTATAAGCCTTAATGGAAATCCATCAGCATGATGTAGGGACAGAGACCCTGATTCCAGCAACATATCACTTAGTTTACTGGGTGCAGCAGTTGTAATACAATCGCAGTTTTCTCTTCTTCAGATCTAGCAGAGCTCAGAATGCTGAGCTGTGTATAAACCAGCCCACACCACTGATTGGCTGCTTTCTGAGTACACTGTATATTGACAAATATAAGGTTGGACCAAGAGGCACAAGACATCTAGTCCTGTAGTGATAATCTGCTGCTGATAAAACACTGATTTCATTGAAAGAGCATAAAGGAGCACAGTAAGTGACACATTGGTAAAATCAGTGTCTCTGTGCACACGTCATGCTGCTCTCAGACTACATAGCCGAAAACTGAAGATTCCCTTTAAAGGGTATCATTTCAAATAACCTTTCACAATGAACTGTCATGTGTGCGTACATGAGAAATATCACTATCTTTTGGCAATATACTCTGCATTTTTCACCTGTTTCAGTTTTCCCCTCTGCAGGTTCTATCTCTTAATTTGCACTTAACTCTGAGCTGGTGAGTATAGATGAGCTCCATCTATAAAAGATTTGGTAGTTAACAGCCATTACAATCCCCCCAAAACAAAAGAAACATGGCTAGTTAATAGATCGCTGGGTACGTTTAAAAGCGGTCATTGCAGTTTCTGTAAGTGTATTGTACCATCTAGTACATTCCAAAGTTCCGTTACCAAAAGAGTATATAAAAACAGATACTTCGGGAACTGTAAAACAGAGGGAGTATATATGTCTGTACCTGTTCTTGTCCCATGGACTACGTGGGAAAAACGAAACGGCAGCTACGAGTGAGGATAGGTGAACACCTGGGTGACATAAGAAATAAACGAGACTCCCCTCTAGCTAGGCATGTGAATTCGGTACATAACGGAGATGTGGATAGCATTACCTTTAAGATCATTGAGGTGGTGCATCCGTCAATTAGACAGGGGGACTGGGACAAAAAGATCCTACAACGAGAATGTAGGTGGATTTTTTGGATGGAAAGTATGAGCCCTGGTGGGCTAAATGAGCAATTGACCTACACCTGCTTCATATAAAACTGCTTGTACATAGGGATTTTATTTCTAATAGAGGACTCTTTTAGTCCATCTTTTCACTAACTTGTAGTCTAATCTATGCGGCTGGGTAATTGTATCCATGCAGTAGTACCTTCATCAGTATCTATTTGAGGGCTTTTATATAAAAATTTTGGACACTTTAGCCCTCAAGTGCACAGCAAGATATGCAGAATATACTTATCATAGGATGTGAACAATCAATTACTTAATTGATTGAGGTATAGCCATGATTGGGCACGCAGGGGCGGATTATCAGAGGGTCAATATGGGCGGTAGCCCAGGGCCCAGTGGCTTGGGGGGGCCCTGGGCCACCGCAGATTGACCCTCTGATAATCCGCCGGAGTGTGACTGAATGCCCGGCCCGCCGGCATTTATGTGCCCCACCCCCGGACCCGGTGGGCAGAGAGAGGGGGTCCACATCGGGCCCCTTCTCATCTGCTCACCGGGCCCCTTCCGGCGCTGCGGCGCTTTCCTTTTGACATGCGTGCGCGCGCGCGCGCCCGCACCTCAATAGTTAACAACAGCCGCCAGCCAGCCAATTGGAGGCTGGCAGCTGAAGTCGGCCGCAGCTCACACGTCGCCGGCGTCTGACGTCATTGTCAATCGCCGGCGAGTGTGAGCTGCTGGAGGGAGCTCGCCGCGTGGAGCGCTGGTAAGGTGAGGAGACTGTTTTTTTGTTTTTTTTTTCGGTTTTTTTTTATAAGCTAACGGTGGACTGTGGACACATTGGGGGCAATGCTGTAGACACTGGGGCAATGCTGGAGACACTGGGGCAGATTGCTGGAGACACTGGGGCAATGCTGGAGACACTGGGGCAATGCTGGAGACACTGGGGCAGATTGCTGGACACACTGGGGGCAATGCTGGAGACACTGGGGCAGATTGCTGGAGACACTGGGGCAATGCTGGAGACACTGGGGCAATGCTGGAGACACTGGGGCAGATTGCCGGAGACACTGGGGCAGATTGCTTTAGACACTGGGGCAGATTGCTGTAGACACTGGAGCAGATTGCTGTAGACACTGGGGCAGATTGCTGTAAACACTGGGGCAGATTGCTGGACACACTGGGGGCAATGCTGGAGACACTGGGGCAGATTGCTGGAGACACTGGGGCAGATTGCTGGAGACACTGGGGCAGATTCCTGGAGACAATGGGGCAGATTGCTGGAGACACTGGGGCAGATTGCTGGAGACACTGGAGCAGATTGCTGGAGACACTAGGGCAGATTGCTGTAGACACTGGGGCAGATTGCTGTAGACACTGGGGCAATGCTGGAGACACTGGGGCAGATTGCTGGAGACACTGGGGCAATGCTGGAGACACTGGGGCAATGCTGGAGACACTGGGGCAATGCTAGAGACACTGGGGCAGATTGCTGGACACACTGGGGCAATGCTCGAGGACACACTGGGGCAGATTGCTGGACACACTGGGGCAATGCTGGAGGACACACTGGGGCAGATTGCTGGAGACACTGGGGCAATGCTGGAGGACACACTGGGGCAGATTGCTGGACATACTGGGGCAGATTGCTGGACACACTGGGGGTAATATGCTGGAGACAATGGGGCAGATTGCTGGACACACTGGGGGCAATGCTGGACAATTGGACATACTGGGGCAGATTGCAGGACACACTGGTGGTAATATGCTGGACACACTGGGGCAATATGCTGGACATACTGGGGCAGATTGTTGAACACACTGTCTGGGGGCAATATGCTGGAGTCAGACACTGGGGCAGATTGCTGGAGACACTGGGGGCAATGCTGGACACACTGGGGCAGATTGCTGGTTACTGGGGCAATATGCTGGACACACTGGGGCAGATTGCTGGACACACTGGGGGCAGGACTGGAGGCATGGGCAGAATGTAGACACGGGGCAGAATGAAAGACATGGGGCAGGATTGGATCATGGGGCAGGAGAATACGATGGAGACAGATGGGGCAGGATGGGGAGATCACATGGGGTAGAATGGATACTCATGAGTGCAGGATGGGAGAACATATGGCAGGAGCCAGGAATGAGACACACGGGGCCAGGGTGGGGAATATTATTACCATAGGGGCTAATTAAGGGATATTATTACTGCAGTGATGTATTTATTTTATTTTTTTAGTATACTGTTTTAAATGGGGGGGGCGGTCCTGTTACTGTGCAGAGTGACTCTATATCGCCTTTTTTTCTTCATGTGTAATGTAGAAGTTGTGAAAAATTAAGTAATGTGTTCTGCAAGCAGAGCTCGAGATAACTGTGTTATTTCCTGCAGAAACGAGTCCTGGCTGGAAGAAATGATGGCGGTCTGTGCTGGATGAAAGATGAAGGACTTCACCTAGAGACGTCATTGGTGAGTCAGTGTTACCTATACATTGACACTATACACTATACTATATACAGAGGTCCTGTGTACAATGTCACCAATGATCACTGTATTACCTATACACTATATACAGAGCTCCTGTGTATAATGTCACCAGTGATCTCTGTATTACCTCTACACAGACACTGCATACTAAGTATAGATCTCCTGTGAATACTGGCACTTATGGTGACAGTATTGTGGGTTTTTTTTTCATTATTACTGATCAGTATTGTAGTATTCAGTCACTATGTGGTGGTAATATGTGGTCTGGAAATGGTGTTGTGGTGTTTGTCCCTTGAATGTGCTATTTGGTCACCAAGTGGTGGTAATATGTGGTCTTGACATGGTGCGGTGGTATTTGTTCCTTGTATGTGATATTATTCGATCACTGTGTTTGTAATTTGTGGTCTGGTCATGGCGCGGTGGTATTTGTTCCTTGTATGTGATATTATTGGTCAAAATATACCTAAATTATATTGCAGATTTTAACAAATATTTAATAGGTTACAGTAGAGTAGGGCCCGGCCATTTTTCTGGAATAATCTGGTTCGGGTATAATATGACCCCCCCCCCTGTCACATGACCCCCCCGTCACATGACCCCCCCGTCACATGACCCCCCGTCACATGACCGGGGGGGCCCACAGTGTCTGAACAGCCCGGGGCCCTGGCTACCCTTAATCCACCCCTGTGGGCACGTAAATGGTTAAATGTGTAATCTTTTATGTGGGTCCGTTTGCCCTGATTGTGGGGTTCTTTGATAGCCATGTATTTAACCTGGCATTTGGTTGGTAACCACTAATAGCTTTTGGCTGCGCATTTACTTATTGCCCGCTAGCACTGTGCGCATTATCAGACTTCTGGGATGTATCTGAAGCCTTAGGAGGAGGCGTGGCGCCTAGTCACGTCGACGGCACTACAATGCGCATGTCCACCTCTTTGAGACGCATCTGCATTCCACTAGACCGTGAGGTAAATGTGTACCGGAAGTTAGAGACAGAACGAGGCGTGGAATACTAGGTGGCGTGCGCTTCATGACATAAGGCAAGTGCGCGCTTTATGCAATGGACTAGCAGCGCAGGCAATGGGATGAATTATGGTATGCATCCATTTTATTGTATAAATGCTAATGTTTTAGAGTGATTACGGTAACGGAACCTTTATAGTGAATGAACCTACCTCGCTGTGTTCACATTCACTTTTGGAGCCACTGCAGCCAGATCCCAAATGGTCCCCTGATGAGCCCCTATACTGGGAAGGGGCGAAACGCGTAGGGATGGTGATATGGGACAGACTGAGTCACTTGTATTCAGATAAGTAATGCTGTGATCATGGCAGACTATGCCCGGCACCTCATGGCAGTAACATGTTAAGTGCTTCAGATTTGTAGCGCGGTAGCCATGAGGCATTAGTTATGGCTCTTTGTCAATGAGGCCTGTATGTATGTCTGAGATACTGATATGCAGACATGGTATTTAGTATGGTATATAGATGTGACCGAACAACCGACTGAGACTGCATTTATTTTTTGCTGGTAGTCCTTGATAGGTTCTTTATTGCATTAAGAATATGTTGAAACACGGAACAGGATGGCTATTAGTCACCAGCGATAACTCTAACCTATTTGAAGCCGTATTTCTTGCCTGCTATGGTCACGACTAGGTCAATGCTAATGTGCTTATCTAATTATTTATGGCAGCAGTAGACTGCGATTTGCACGCTAGCACCTTAGATTATTAGGGCCTCCAACTATTGATTGTTGAAGAAACCCGTTTTTGCTCACCTGTACTCTCCATTTATAACATCCTGTACTGTATAGATAAAGGAGACCACTATTTAGCTTAGACAAGATACCCCCTTTTTTTGTTCTCATTAAACAGAGTGAGCCTACAAGGTACTTATTTCTGTGCATGATATAGTGCATGTATCTGAGGTATTTACAGCAATATTTTTTGTACTGTTTATTTTTTAACATCTTTTCACATTTACAGTGTGACCTAGTTTTTTTGTTGTGTGTGTGTTGTTTTTGAGTCTGGGCGTGGGTAGTTGGTAGGGCCTGATCAGGGCTAGGAGGGACAGCCGCCGTTGAGTGGGGGCACCACATCGAATTCTAGGGTGCCAACCTCCGCTGTTAGGAAGGGGTCAGTTTCACTAGGGTCCTTATTAGGGACTTAGTCAGGAATTTTTTCCTTACCAAAAGAGTTCTCGTGTTCCCCTGGCACCTCTTTTCTACCCCGCACAGAACTATTGGTTTATGGTGTTGGTAGTTATCTTGTGGTTATTGATGAGACTTTAAGAAATATTTAATAAAAGCTATTTTTTAGGGTATTTTGGTTCTTCTTTTTTTGGTTTTCATAGATGAGCTCCTATAATGTCTCCTATATGCATTAAAGCACAAAGGGAAGAATTGCTGCTTTTCATTTCTTAGCTCACAAAGAGAGGCAACAGCATAGAGGGAATTATGCAGTACTGAGCTGTGTATAGGTGAATCCAGCTCTGTATTGAGGTAAAGGACTTATTAGAAAGCTCAGCGTGATCTTTTATTGCCCTCCCTCTTTATATATGCTCACTTTTGCTCTTCACTCCTCCTGCCCTCTCCACAAAGTATTACAGGCTGTATTTTGTTGTTGTGCTGATTTTCCTCCCCACAGGGACCTCAAAGATATAAGTGGTTTCGCTGCAACCATAAATGTCAGGTCTATCAAAATGTAAAATTAATTAACTCCTACAGAAGATACCATAAATAGAAAAATAATCAAAATACCAGAATTGCATTTTTCGGTCACCTCCTCTCCTTGGAAAAAAATGCAACAAAAATGAGCAAAACATCCCTCACAAATCTACGGTGACAGAAAATTAAAATTTTTATGGATCTCTGAAAATGTGACTTATCAAAGCTTTCTATGCCAGAATACTGGAGTTAAAGCTTTGATGACCCGGGCCTTTGGTTTTCATGAAAAATATGAGCAACTGCTCACACTAGTATTTAACAGCTGAACACAAAAATATGGAATTTTTAAACATTTTTTCTATTTTATACCTTAAAAAATGCTTACTATTTTAACCCCTACCCGATATCTGCCGCACATGGATGGCAAAAGTCGGGAGTGGGTGGATGAAGCAGTTTACATGACTTGATTCACCAAAAAGAAAGCATTGCACACAAAAAGGGGGGGATATGTCAGTTTTTGATACAGATCGAAATTGTACATTCAAGTCCATGAAAAACTCAAACCGAACACAGATGAATATTTGCCGGCACTATAAAATACATTTTTTTTAATAGGCCAAAAAATGCAGAGTGTGAACATACTCTAAGGCTACATTCCCACGATGAGCTTTTGGCGCATTTTTTTATTTCTGCACCTATTACTGAAAAGACGCGCAGCATGTCTGGAGTCGCAGGGCCGCCGCGTGCGGGTTTCCACGCATAGTGGAGACGGGATTTCATAAAATCCCCTCCACTATGCTGGAGCATCTGGACGCTGCTTGTTTGACGCTGCAGCTCTGCGCAGCGTCAAACAAGCAGCGTTTCCTGACCGTGGAAACATACCCTAATATGTCACACAAAAAAACAACAACTCTGAATCAGTAGGATCCGTTGAAGCATTCCAGAGTTATTACCACATAAAGTGACACTGGTCAGAATTGTAAAATTTGGCCTGGTCATGACAGTGAAAGCAGTCTTTGGGGGTGAAGGGGTTAAAACACTTGGACACTCTAGAAGCCGGTAGAGATATGTGAGATAAGAGTTGTCATGGGCACTTTTACACCTACACCTGAATCTCATGGGTATAAATACCTGGTACTTTCCACTGAACCTTTTATGAAGAGGATCTGTGAAATGAACTTGGTGATAGTTGTGTAATGAATGTTTGAAGTTTATTTGTTGTGGTTATTGCAGTATACGTTTTTTTATTGCTATTTTAGCCTGTTTAGTGTTGTGTTACCCTTTATTATAAATTTGTATTTTGATATCAGACTAGGCTTGCAGTAATAATTATTTTCCATCTAGAATTTTATACTATGGTGTTTTAATTTCCATTTAACATCCAAGTGTTGTGGGTTTTTTTTTCCAATTTTTCCTTCTCTGGCTCCATAAAGCTGGTTCTGTTAATCAACAAAGAGGGGAAACCAAGTAGGTGGCATGTGCACTGAACTGTTTGGCCACGCCATAGTGCACCTAAGGCCAGGGTCACACTTGTGAGAAACTCGCACGAGTCTCGCATCTCAAAACCCGGAACTCGGGACCGAAACGTGCAGCTACATGTAGTTCTATGCAGCTGAGCGCTCCAGTCTGAGTGCCGGCGGCAGTGCCGGGTATTGAGATGCGAGACTCGTGCGAGTTTCTCGCAAGTGTGATCCCGGCCTAACGCCTACTCTTCATTTGATCAGTAATTTTGTGCTGACAGTCCCTTAAGGGCACAGTCAGATGCAGGGCAGCCATCAGGGCATTACTGCTCTTACTGGCGTATGGGGCCTGATGAAGAGGCTGCTGCATTATACTATGGGGCATTGAGGTGCATTATATCCCTATGAGGCTGCTGCATTATACTATGGGGCATTGGGGTGCATTATATCTCTATGAGGCTGCTATATTATACTATGAGGTGTATTGTATCCCTATGAGGCTGTTGCATTATACTATGGGGCATTGGGGTGCATTATATCCCTATGAGGCTGCTTTATTATACTATGGGGTGTATTATATCCCTATGAGGCTGCTGCATTATACTATGGGGAGCATTATATCCATATGAGGCTTCTGCATTATACTATGGGGTGCATTATGTCCCTATGTGGCTGCTGCATTATACTATGGGGCATTGTGCTGCATTATATCCCTATGAGGTTGCTGCATTATACTATGGGGCATTGGGGTGCAGTATATCCCTATAAGGCTGCTGCATTATACTATGGGGTGCATTATATTCCTATGAGACTGCTGCATTATACTATTGGGTGTATTATATCCCTATGAGGCTGCTGCATTATACTATGGAGTGTATTATATCCCTATGAGGCTGCTGCATTATACTATGGGGTGCATTATATCCCTATGGGGCTGCTGCATTATACTGTGGGGTGTGTTATGCGCTGGTGGTTTAGGAGCAACATGGGACGTGCTCTTGAGGAGGTGGTACCTGTACTGACCGCAGTTCCTGAGCTTAACACAACACTAGAAGTAGCCGTGGGATGTTCCTGTCACTCCCTAGACACCTCATCACAGCCAGAGGACTAACTACCCTGTCATGATCTCCATGGCCAGAGAACTAGCATAAGCCTCTATAGGAACAAGCTCTTGGAAGATGTAACTGTACTGACCATGAACTAAACCTACCGCATCATCTAGAAGTAGCCAGGTAGCATGTCCTACTTTTTATCCCTATATGCCCAGCGCCGGCCGGAGAACTAAATAATGCTAGCAGAGGGAAATATAAGACCTGACTCACCTCTAGAGAAATGCCCAAAAGGAGACAGAAGCCCCTCACATATATTGGCGGTGATATGAGATGAAACAACAAACGCAGCAGGAAAATAGTTTTAGCAAATTTGAGGTCCGCTTTCTAGATAGCAGAAGACAGAAAGCATACTTTCATGGTCAGTAGAAAACCCTAACAAAACACATCCAGAAATTACTTTAGGACTCTGGCATTAACTCATAATACCAGAGTGGCAATTCCTGATCAACAAGAGCTTTCCAGACACAGTAACGAAACTGCAGCTGTGAACTGGAACCAAAATACAAAAACAAAACATGGACGAATGTCCAACTTATCTAGTAGATGTCTGGGAGCAGGAACAAGCACAGAGAGGCTTCTGATAACATTGTTGACCGGCAAGCATCTAACAGAGAAGCCAGGTTATATAGCGACACCCAGATCTAATCAGAACAGGTGAACAGGGAAGATGATGTCACAAGTTCAATTCCACCAGTAGCCACCGGGGGAGCCCAGAATCCAAATTCACAACAGTACCCCCCCCTCAAGGAGGGGGCACCGAACCCTCACCAGAACCACCAGGGCGATCAGGATGGGCCCTATGAAAGGCACGAACCAGATCAGAGGCATGAACATCAGATGCAGTGACCCAAGAATTATCCTCCTGGCCGTATCCCTTCCACTTGACCAGATACTGGAGTCTCCGTCTGGAAACACGGGAGTCTAGGATTTTTTCCACAACGTACTCCAACTCACCCTCAACCAACACCGGAGCAGGAGGCTCAACGGAAGGCACAACCGGTGCCTCATACCTGCGCAATAACGACCGATGAAAAACGTTATGAATAGAAAAGGATGCAGGGAGGTCCAAACGGAAGGAAACAGGGTTAAGAATCTCCAATATTTTATACGGACCGATGAACCGAGGCTTAAACTTAGGAGATGAGACCCTCATAGGGACAAAACGAGAAGACAACCACACCAAATCTCCAACACAAAGCCGAGGACCAACACGACGGTGACGGTTGGCAAAAAGCTGAGTCTTCTCCTGGGACAACTTTAAATTGTCCATCACCTGCCCCCAGATATGATGCAATCTCTCCACCACCGCATCCACTCCAGGACAATCCGAGGATTCCATCTGACCGGAGGAAAATCGAGGATGGAACCCCGAATTACAGAAAAACGGGGAAACCAAGGTGGCAGAGCTGGCCCGATTATTGAGGGCGAACTCCGCCAATGGCAAAAAAGCAACCCAATCATCCTGGTCAGCAGACACAAAACACCTCAGATATGTCTCCAGGGTCTGATTAGTCCGCTCGGTCTGGCCATTAGTCTGAGGGTGAAAAGCAGACGAAAAAGACAAATCTATGCCCATCCTAGCACAAAATGCCCGCCAAAATCTAGACACAAATTGGGTTCCTCTGTCAGAAACGATATTCTCAGGAATACCATGCAAACGAACAACATTTTGAAAAAACAGGGGCACCAACTCGGAAGAAGAAGGCAATTTGGGCAGGGGAACCAAATGAACCATCTTAGAAAAACGGTCACACACCACCCAGATGACAGACATCTTCTGAGAAACAGGCAGATCTGAAATAAAATCCATCGAGATGTGTGTCCAAGGCCTCTTAGGAATAGGCAAGGGCAACAATAATCCACTAGCCCGAGAACAACAAGGCTTGGCCCGAGCACAAACGTCACAAGACTGCACAAAGCCTCGCACATCTCGTGACAGGGAAGGCCACCAGAAGGATCTTGCCACCAAATCCCTGGTACCAAAAATTCCAGGATGACCTGCCAACGCAGAAGAATGCACCTCAGAGATGACTTTACTGGTCCAATCATCAGGAACAAACAGCCTATCAGGCGGACAACGATCCGGTCTATCCGCCTGAAACTCCTGCAAGGCCCGCCGCAGGTCTGGAGAAACAGCTGACAAGATAACTCCCTCCTTAAGAATACCTGTGGGGTCAGAGTTGCCAGGTGAATCAGGCTCAAAACTCCTAGAAAGGGCATCCGCCTTAACATTCTTAGAACCTGGTAGGTACGATACCACAAAATTAAACCGAGAAAAAAATAATGACCAGCGCGCCTGTCTAGGATTCAGGCGCCTGGCGGTCTCAAGATAAATCAAATTTTTGTGGTCAGTCAATACCACCACCTGATGTCTGGCCCCCTCGAGCCAATGGCGCCACTCCTCAAACGCCCACTTCATGGCCAAAAGCTCCCGATTCCCAACATCATAATTCCGCTCAGCGGGCGAAAATTTACGGGAAAAGAAGGCACAAGGCCTCATCACGGCGCAGTCAGAACTTTTCTGCGACAACACTGCCCCAGCTCCGATCTCAGAAGCGTCGACCTCAACCTGAAAAGGAAGAGTCACATCAGGCTGACGCAACACAGGGGCAGAAGAAAAACGGCGCTTAAGCTCCTGAAAGGCCTCCACAGCATCAGGGGACCAATTAGCAACATCAGCACCCTGTCTAGTCAAATCGGTCAATGGCTTAACGACATCCGAAAAACCAGAAATAAATCGACGATAAAAGTTGGCAAAGCCCAAAAATTTCTGAAGACTTTTAAGAGAAGAGGGCTGCGTCCAATCACAAATAGCTTGAACCTTGACAGGATCCATCTCAATGGAAGAGGGAGAAAAAATATATCCCAAAAAGGAAATTCTCTGAACCCCAAAAACGCACTTAGAACCCTTGACACACAGAGAATTAGACCGCAAAACCTGAAAAACCCTCTTAACTTGCCGGACATGAGAGTCCCAGTCATCCGAAAAAATCAGAATATCATCCAGATACACTATCATAAATTTATCCAAAAAATCGCGGAAAATATCATGCATAAAGGACTGGAAGACTGAAGGGGCATTAGAAAGACCAAAAGGCATCACCAAATACTCAAAGTGGCCCTCGGGCGTATTAAATGCGGTTTTCCACTCATCCCCCTGCCTGATCCGCACCAAATTATACGCCCCACGGAGATCAATCTTAGAGAACCACTTGGCCCCCTTTATGCGAGCAAACAAATCAGTCAGCAACGGCAATGGGTATTGATATTTAACCGTGATTTTATTCAAAAGCCGATAATCAATACATGGTCTCAAAGAGCCGTCTTTTTTTGACACAAAGAAAAAACCGGCTCCTAAGGGAGATGACGATGGACGAATATGTCCCTTTTCCAAGGACTCCTTTATATATTCTCGCATAGCAGTATGTTCAGGCACAGACAGATTAAATAAACGACCCTTTGGGTATTTACTACCCGGAATTAAATCTATAGCACAATCACACTCACGGTGCGGAGGTAGTGAACCCAGCTTGGGTTCTTCAAAGACGTCACGATAATCAGACAGGAACTCAGGGATTTCAGAGGGAATAGATGATGAAATGGACACCAAAGGTACGTCCCCATGAGTCCCCTTACATCCCCAGCTCAACACAGACATAGCTCTCCAGTCAAGGACTGGGTTGTGAGACTGCAGCCATGGCAATCCCAGCACCAAATCCTCATGTAGATTATACAGCACTAGAAAACGAATAGTCTCCTGGTGATCCGGATTAATACACATAGTCACTTGTGTCCAGTATTGTGGTTTATTATTAGCCAATGGGGTGGAGTCAATCCCCTTCAGAGGAATAAGAGTTTCCAAAGGCTCTAAATCATACCCACAACGATTGGCAAAGGACCAATCCATAAGACTCAAAGCGGCGCCAGAGTCGATATAGGCGTCAGTAGTAATAGATGACAAAGAGCAAATCAGGGTCACAGACAAAATAAATTTAGACTGTAAAGTGCCAATGGAAACGGATTTATCAAGCTTTTTAGTACGCTTAGAGCACGCTGATATAACATGAGTAGAATCCCCACAATAGAAACACAACCCATTTTTCCGTCTAAAATTCTGCCGCTCGCTTCTGGACAGAATTCTATCACACTGCATGCTTTCTGGCGTCTTCTCAGTGGATACCGCCAGATGGTGCACAGGTTTGCGCTCCCGCAGACGCCTATCGATCTGAATGGCCATTGTCATGGACTCATTCAGACCTGCAGGCACAGGGAACCCCACCATAACATCCTTAATGGCATCAGAGAGACCCTCTCTGAAAGTAGCCGCCAAGGCACACTCATTCCACTGAGTAAGCACAGACCATTTACGGAATCTTTGGCAGTAAATTTCAGCTTCATCTTGCCCCTGCGATAGGGACATCAAAGTTTTTTCTGCCTGAAGTTCCAAATGAGGTTCCTCATACAGCAAGCCCAAGGCCAAAAAAAACGCATCCACATTGCGCAACGCAGGATCCCCTGGTGCCAATGCAAAAGCCCAGTCTTGAGGGTCGCCGCGGAGCAAGGAAATCACAATCCCAACCTGCTGTGCAGGGTCTCCAGCAGAACGAGATTTCAGGGACAAAAATAGCTTACAATTATTTCTAAAATTCTGAAAGCTAGATCTATTCCCTGAGAAGAATTCCGGCAAAGGAATTCTCGGCTCAGATACCGGAGCATGAATAATAAAATCTTGCAAATTTTGTACTTTCGTGGTGAGATTATTCAAACCTGCAGTTACACTCTGAAGATCCATTATTAACAGGTGAACACAAAGCCATTCAAAGATTATAAGGAGAGAGAAAAAAAAGAAAGACTGCAGCATAGACAGACTGGCAAGTGATCCAATTAAGAGCACAGAGGAAAAAAAAAAAAAAACTCTCAGCAGACTTCTTATTTCTCTCCTTTCTCAGCCAAGGATTTTAACCCTTAAGTGGGCCGGTCAAACTGTCATGATCTCCATGGCCAGAGAACTAGCATAAGCCTCTATAGGAACAAGCTCTTGGAAGATGTAACTGTACTGACCATGAACTAAACCTACCGCATCATCTAGAAGTAGCCAGGTAGCATGTCCTACTTTTTATCCCTATATGCCCAGCGCCGGCCGGAGAACTAAATAATGCTAGCAGAGGGAAATATAAGACCTGACTCACCTCTAGAGAAATGCCCAAAAGGAGACAGAAGCCCCTCACATATATTGGCGGTGATATGAGATGAAACAACAAACGCAGCAGGAAAATAGTTTTAGCAAATTTGAGGTCCGCTTTCTAGATAGCAGAAGACAGAAAGCATACTTTCATGGTCAGTAGAAAACCCTAACAAAACACATCCAGAAATTACTTTAGGACTCTGGCATTAACTCATAATACCAGAGTGGCAATTCCTGATCAACAAGAGCTTTCCAGACACAGTAACGAAACTGCAGCTGTGAACTGGAACCAAAATACAAAAACAAAACATGGACGAATGTCCAACTTATCTAGTAGATGTCTGGGAGCAGGAACAAGCACAGAGAGGCTTCTGATAACATTGTTGACCGGCAAGCATCTAACAGAGAAGCCAGGTTATATAGCGACACCCAGATCTAATCAGAACAGGTGAACAGGGAAGATGATGTCACAAGTTCAATTCCACCAGTAGCCACCGGGGGAGCCCAGAATCCAAATTCACAACACTACCCCTAAAGATAAAAATAGGAAAGCTATCTTGCCTCAGAAAAAATCCCCCAAGGATAGGACAGCCCCCCCACAAATATTGACTGTGAGTGGAGAGGGAAATGACATACGCAGAATGAAACCAGGATGTAGCAAAGGAGGCCAGTCTAGCTAGATAAATAGAACAGGAAAGAATACTGTGCGGTCAGTATTAAAAACTAGAAAAATCCACCACAGAGTTTACAAAAATCTCCACACCTGACTAAAGGTGTGGAGGGTAAATCTGCTTCCCAGAGCTTCCAGCTTAACTGAATAAATCCATACTGACAAGCTGGACTAGAAAAAACATAGAAAGTGCAGAAAGATTAAGTCCACAACAAGTGGACTGCAAAAGAACAAAGCAAGGACTTATCTTTGCTGAACTGGTCAGAATATCAGGGAAATCCAAGCAGAGATGTGAATCCAACCGGGAACCATTGACAACTGGCACAGGCTGAAGGATAGAACCAGGCTAAATAGCCGAGCCAGAAAGACAATCAGTGGAAGCAGCTGCTGACTACTAAATCCAAGGAGCAGCAGTACCACTTAAAACCACCGGAGGGAGCCCAAGAGCAGAACTCGCAAAAATGCCACTTACAAACACCGGAGGGAGCCCAAGAGCGGAATTCACAACAGGGGTGCATTATATCCCTATGGGGCTGCTGCATTATACTATGGGGCTGCTGCACTATACTATGGGTACATTATGCTATGGGGCTGCTGCCTTTTACTATGGGTGCATTATGCTCTTATGGGGGTGCATTATACTGCTATGCGGGTGCATTATATTCTTTTGGTGGTGCATTATAGTACTATAGGGTGCATTATATTATATAGGACTATGGGGTACATTATACTATTATGGATGACTGGGGGCAATATGGAGAGACATGGGGGAAGTATGGAGAGACATGAGGCAGAATGGGAGGACACGTGGGGTCCAGAATGTGGGATATTATTACTGTAGGGGATAATTAAAGGATATTGTTTTTGAGGATACTGTTTTCAGTGTTGGGGAGGAGATGTCCTGTTATTGTGCATGGCGACACGGTTGCTTATTTTGTACATCTGGTGTAGTGTGGAGGTTGATGAAAAATTGGGGAATGTGCTCTAGATAACTGTGTTATTTTCTACAGAGACGAGTCCTGGCTGGAAGAAGTGATGGCGATGTGTGCTGAATGAAGATGAAAAGTCAAGGACTTCATCTAGAGATGTCACCGATGAGTCAGTGTGCTACCTGTACACTGACACTATACACTGTATACTATATACAGAGCTCCCGAGTATGTCACTGGTGATTACTGTATTACCTATACACTGACACTATATACAGAGCTCCTGTGTATAATGTCACTAGTGATCATTGTATTACCTGTACACTATATACAGAGCTCCTGTGTATAATGTCACCAGTGATCACTGTATTACCTCTGTACCCGGACACTGTATACGAAGTACAGATCTCCTGTGTATAATGGCACTTATGGTGATATTAGCATTGTGTGTTTCCTATTAGTGATTAGTATTGTAGTATTTGGTCACTATGTTGTGGTAATATGTGATCTGGTCCTGGTGTGGCGGTATTTGTTCCTTGTGTTTGCTATTACCGTATTTGGTCACTGTGGTGGTAATATGTGGTCTGGTCATGGTGTGTCGGTTTTTCCTACTTTTAAGTGGTATTTTTTGATCACTATATGGTGGTAATATGGTGTCTGGTCATGGTGTGGCGGTATTTGTTCCTTGTTTGTGATATTATTGGTCATTTTAAAAATTGAAAAATAAAAATATACCTAAATTGTATTGGATATTTTAACAAATGTTTAATAAGTTACAGTAGAGTCTAGCCAAAAGAGTTGACCTTGTCGTGGTGGACTGTGGATGGTTCGGGGAGTGGAGGTGGAGATGGGGCGGAGTCTCAAGGGAGGCCCTGAAAATTTTGCCAGTATGGGGCCCTGAAATTCCTAGTGGCAGCCCTGGTCAGACGACTGTATAATTTGGAGCGAGATCAGACTGCAATGCTCAAACCAGCAGGCAGCTCTCCTGACCCAAGTGTGACAGCTTCATAGATTTCCATGCAGCTGTCCCACTGTGGTCAGGACAGTCACCGGCCAGTCTGAGCATTGCAGTTTGGTCTTGCTCAGATTTATACAGCCGTCTGACTGCGTCCTTAAGCAATGAATAAAATGATGTTTTTTTTTTTTTGTTTTTTTTTAGACAAAACTGCTTATAAAGTGCTCAAAAAAGATACCTGGGTGTATTTCTGGCATCATATTTACACATAACAAAAAGATTTACCTTCCCATTGACTGATATTTTAAAGTATGGAGTGGCTTCATAGCATAGAATGCCTACTGAGTGGTCTGCTCACTTCTTTTGGTGTTTTTGGAGTTTTTGGAAACAAAGTTGTTAAAAAAATGTTCAAAAACCTTAACGTATGAACACCAATGTTGTTTGAGGCTATGGTCCCCCGATAAGCTTTTGATGAGCTATTGACACTGCCAAATTTCTGCACGTATTATCTAAATTGAGTTACTTAAGGTTTTTTCATTGCGTGTGTTTTGTTTTATTTTTTGTTGTTGGTGTCATACTTTACATAAGGGCTGTCCCACACGTCCAGATAATTCCGGTACCGGAATAAATCGGTACCGGAGTTATCCGTGTCCGTGTGCCTGGGAACTCACGTAGGCCATACGTGCGGCACACGTGTGCCGCCCGTATGGCGAGTGGGTACCACACGGAGCGTGTGGTACCCACGCGTGTGGTACCCTGCATCGTGCTGAAGCCGCGATTCATATGTTCCCTGCAGCAGCGTTTGCTGCAGAGAAAATATGAATAAGTGTTTAAAATAAAGATCTATGTGTCCGCCGCCCCCCCACCCCCTGTGCGCCCCCCCCCCCCCCGCTGTTCTGAAAATACTTACCCGCCTCCCTCGCTGCTTCCTGGTCTGGCCGCGGCTTCTAGTGTATGCGGTCACGTGGGGCCGATCATTTACAGTCATGAATATGTGGCTCCACCTCCCATAGGGGCGGAGCCGACTATTCATGATTGTAAATGAGCGGCCCCACGTGACCGCATACAGTAGGAGGCGCGGGGCAGAGAGGAAGGAGTGACAGCCAATGTGGGAGCGGGTGAGTATTTTCAGGACAGCGGGGGGGCGCACAGGGGGTGGGGGGGTGGCGGACACATAGATCTTTATTTTAAACACTATTATTCATATCTTGTATGCAGCAAACGCTGCTGCAGGGAACATATGAATGGCGGCTTCAGCACCATGTGGGGGGGACAGCGCTTACTGTAGCGCTGTCTCCTGCACGCACACGGACCCCAGACGGAGAACATCCGTGTGAGGTCCGTGTTTTACACGGACCCATTGACTCTATTGGGTCCGTGTAATACGTGCGTTCCCACGAACACTGACATGTCTCCGTGTTTGGCACACGGAGACACGGTCCGCAAAAAATCAATGACATCTGAACAGATGCATTGATTTTTATGGGTCTACGTGTGTCAGTGGCTGACGTGTGTCAGTGGCCACTGACGTGTGAAACCGGCCTAAAACTGCTTTGTTTTTTACTACCTGGTATTCGACAAAACTCTATTGCTATACTAATGTGTTGATTTTTTTTATGCGTTTCCGCTGTGGAAACACACGGTCAGTAATTATCAGCGCTTTGCTATTGAACGCTGGTGATTCCGCATGTGTTCATTGAACCGTGCGGAATCACCACGTCCAATACATTGTATGGGTGAGATTGATCTTGCGGAGGTTCGTGTCTCTACAAGATAAATTGACATGCTGCGGTCTGGAAAGACGAGCCGCATGTCCGTCTCCGCGGGCGTCTCTGGATGCATAGCGAGCATGGGATTTCTTGAAATCCCATCCATTATGCTGTAACATGTGGATGATGCAGGATGTACGCAGCGTCCAACCCGTTTACAGACCGTGGGAAAGTACCCTAAAAAAGCAAGTGCGTTTTTTACATGCAGATCTAATGCAAGTCTATGGGGAAAATCTGTACACAAAACTTTGAGTACCCGCAAGAGAAACTGACCTGCTGCAGACTTGAAATGCGCACCGCAGGTCGGTTTGCCTCCCGTTAATAAGCATGAGATTTCTATCATTCCCATCCACATTGCTGGAACTGTTAGACGCTCCGCTGCAGATGCAGTGAAAATACGCAGTGTCAAATAACGCAGCAAAAGCTCATTGTGGGAACGCAGCCTTACAAAACCAATAAATACGGAGTCATTCAAGGAGAAGTAATTTACAATGCACTGCACCATATTCCTTATATGAACCAATACAAAATCTAGAAAAAGTCATATCACAAGAACATCAAAAATCGCACGTTGTATTGCAGCGCGTATTAATAGCCCAATGAATAAAATATGATATTTATCCCATACAGAAAATGTTAATGCTCAAAAATTTACAGATCTAATCGCCGCTCCATCCCAAAGGGATAAAAGTGCCCAATTCTATTTACCAGTGAGGGTCCCAGCAATCAGACCCCCAATAATCAATAGATTGGTTTCACTGGACAGCCCCTTTAAATATGGCCTCTATGCTAGGACAGTAGGCTCCGGCAGGGAATGGGAAACTCCTTAAACTAGTGGATTTCACAGGACATTTTTTTTTTCTTTTTGTGCACAGATACAAGGCAGTTGACCCCTCATTTTGCAGTGTTCTGACATTGTGCACGAAAAAATCTACTAAATTCAGTTCTCCTACACGCACCAAACATGGCCACCAAAACATCCGCGTCACACCGAGAGCGTTTTTTTTTTTTCAAACTAGAAAGGAACATTTTTTTCTCTCTTTTTACGTTTCGGGAAACGAGTGTTAATTTCTCCCCAGTCCCTGACGACTTCCCGCAGTTCGCCTGTTTGTTTGACTAGAACGACGAGGGAATGCGACTTCCGGGGCCGCTGATTGGCCGCTGCCTAGGACGGGAGCACGCGCACTGGTCAGGGCGTTCCATCGGTGACGTCATTTGGGTATTTCCGCAAAGCTTCAAGGGACCGTCTGTAATTTCTCGTGTAAGAGGGGGGCGTGGGATTAAAGAAGCCAAAGTGAAGTGGAAGGAGAAGAATTGATTCCGATAACTCCAAGTGTTAATTGCGGGACGTGAACCGTTCTCCCCTATACCCCGGCCTCGGAGGGCTGACTGCACCGAATATGGAGGGTAAGGGGGGATTTAGGGAGTGGGAGGCTGTGTGTCGGGGACGAGCCCTCTAGCTGGGCCTGCTCTATGGGGTTTCAGTACAGTTTGGAGGTTTTTTTTTTTTTAAGGAGCTGATTTTATTATTATTTTTTTAAGGAGCTGATTATACTTTCTCAGTGTGTTTTTAATGTGTGGATGGTTGTAAAAGTGCTACAAGTTGTTGGTTCTATTTATTAGGCAGAATCCATGGCTACACATTACTTCTATCTGTTACTTTAGTGTTACTAATAGCCTATCATTCTGCCCAATATTTGTATGTTTTTACTGTTTTTTTTTACTAAATATTAGGTGGGATCTTTGTAAATCTTTACATTTCCTGCCTTTTTGAGTCTTCCTGATTGTGAAGATAGGCGATGAGTTACTTTTCCTGTATCTTCCATCGCACTCTCTAAATGCACCGTTTTGAGCCAAGCCTGTGGGTTTTTTCCCCCACCACATGTGTTGTCTGTGGTTTGTGTGTCCACTAAAAAATCTTGGAAAACTTTCCGTGTTGTGTGTTTTTTTTTGTTTTTTTTTTAAACCGTGCCATAGACCTGAATTGTTTATACACTTTAGGGTCTTTAGGCCTCATTCAGCCGTCCATGTTGTTGTTGTGTTTTTTTTTTGTTTGTTTTTTTTATTATTTTTTTTTATATTATATTTTTTTATTATTATTCTTGGATACAACAGGTACACATTATAATCTATCGTATCTTCACCCATCTCTTGTAGATTGAGTCCTCTCTCCTCCTGTACCAGTTGGTAACTCGTTTTGTTCAAGATTATTTTATTTGTTTATATGTATTCCCCCCCCTCACATGTAAAGCACCACGGAACAAATGGCACTATAATTATCTATGGGACTGTTCATCTGTCCATGTTTATCACAGTCCATGTGTCAGTACAAAACACACGGAGACAGTTTTTTTTTTTTTTGCGTCAGCACGGGTGACAAGGGCCAATACAAGTCTATGGGTCCATGAAAAACACGAATGGCATTCGTGTGCTGTCCGTGTTTAACATAGCAAAGTATAGGAGAAGCTTTATAACTATTATTTTTATTAATCTGTGAGAAACACAGATGGTAAAAATGAACAATGACACTGGTACCATTTTTCCACATACATGTTTAAACACGGACTTGTGAATGAGGCCTTAGTGTATGGGGCTGCGAAAATCACGAACATCATTAATGTGCTGTCCAGGATTAAAATGACTGTGTTTAGGAGAGGATGTGTAAAGTTTACCGGTATTTATTATGCTCTCTTATATAGCACCATCATATTCCATAGCGCTTTACAGACCTCGTCATCGCTGTCCCCATTGGGGATCACTATCTAGATTCCCTATCAATATATCTTTGGAGTGTGGGGAACCTGGAGGAAACCCACACTGGGAGAACACACAAACTCTTTGCAGATGTTGACATTGGTGGGATTTGAATCCAGGACCCCAGTGCTGCATAGCTACAGTGATAACTACTGCCCATGTTATGATAAAAAAAATTATGTATACTTTTTTTTTTTAATTTATGAAAATCACTAATGGTAAAAACTGGCACGCTGTTGACAGTCAGTCCATTTATTTGCAAATGTGAAAGCTTGAACTGCTGTGGACTCTACATCTCCCAGCATGGACGCCCTGGATTAATCGTTGCTTCACAAAAGCTTGAAGTCTAGTAACCTGTTGGATGTGCCCATGAGCCAAATAATCAGCGTAAAATCCTCTCCAATTTTTGCAGATTCACAGCAAATGGCACAGATTGGAAATATGCACATTTTTTCCCCACAGTGTATGGATAATTCATTTTCTGCCATGACAATTTGTGTTTTTTTTTTTGTTTTTTTTTTGCCCTTGAGAGCAAAGAAATGCAGTTTATGAATACAGAAAGCATCCGTTGCCTTCCTTTTAAATTGTCTGACTTAGTAAGTGTGAAATAACCTGAATTATTTATTCTGGTAGCGCTATTTTCTAACAATCCTGTTATCGCTCCTGGAAATTCACGACTATGGCTACGCTCACATTTGCGGTCTGCGCCGCAGCGTCGCCGCATGCGTCATGCGCCCCTATATTTAACATGGGGGCGCATGGACATGCGTCGCACTTGCGTTTTGCGCCGCATGCGTCCCTGCGGCGCCCGCGTCCGGGCGCAGAGGACGCAGCAAGTTGCATTTTTGCTGCGTCCAAAATCAATGAAAAAAAGGACGCATGCGGCGCAAAACGCAGCGTTGTGCATGCGTTTTGCTGCGGTTTTGTTTGCGTTGTGCGTTGCGGCGCCGACGCTGCGGCGCACAACGCAAATGTGAACGTAGCCTATGTTGACACTTGGGTGATTTGTTTCTATTGCCAAAAGGTTGCTTCTCTGCAAATTCTGAGACTGACAGCAAGGAACTGGACAGCGTCAGATTACGTAGACATGTCTCCAACTACTAATGTTCATTTGTTCTTTCCGAAATTTCCCTGAATAAAAAGGAATATCGCACCAGAAGGTGATGAGAAAATATGAGCCAGAACTATAAATCCAAAGTATGGGCAATCACAGAAATTGCCACATGTCCAGAAGGGCTCATACTTATCTACATTGCATTACGATAAATCGGATTGCACTCTGACTGATGTTATTGAATGATTGCGTTCATCTGCGATTTCCCGCACCCCCGCTCCTCGGATCAGACTGAGAAAAAAGCCACCGCATGCTGCAAGTGGCAGCATTGATAAAAACCGCATTGTACTCTCATGATACTCTTCCTACCTCTCAGGATCAACATCGGCCCAATGTTATTTACGCTGATGAGTGCACTGTCAGCCCTTAATGAAACAAACATGCAATTTTTATCTTGGTTTTGAGAATGATGACGCTCGTCTATTCACGTCCATTGTTTTTGAACTGTCATCTGGTAAACATAGCCTGGGAGGCTAGAAGAGGCGCATGGTGTTAATCATTGTGTTTGTATACACTTTTATGCTTTCTTTATTTTAAAGAATTTCGTTAAAACTGTCCCGACCAACAACGAAAATATGCTTTGTCAGGTATCGGTTCCAGCTATGTTTTCGTCAACCTGATCTCACAGGTGCTGTCGGGCGAAATTCAAATAACGGAATAAAGCACTATTGATTAGAGAAAAGGTAAAAATGCATCTGTTCTCTTAAACAGAGCAGTTCCCCCAAAAAAAGGGTCAGAGAAAAAAAAAAAAATTGTTCTTTAGGTCAGTTTCATACATCCATGATGGCCGGGTCTCCGAGCCTGAGCAAACTGCTTCATAAATGTCTATGAAACAGTTAGCACAGATTGGGAAACCTTGATGTCAAGCTGGGTCTTCTGATGCAAGATTGGCTTGTGACATTTCAGAGCTACCTATTCAATAGTGAAGCCTCAATCCAATGAAACTGTTGTTTTTTTTTTTTTTTTTGTTTGTTTGGTTTTTTTTCGCTCTATCCAGAAAACCCACATTTTGCAGTATATTATCACATGATCACAACCTTTTGGCTCCCATAACAGTCAATATATTGTGGACAGCGCATTCATTGTCTCCATAGGAAGTTGTTTTATTTTTGGGGTGACTAGTAATGATGGGCGAACCTGTGGATGTTCGGGTCTGGCGGGTTCAGCTGAACAATTTAAAAAAATAAATAAATAAATTTTGTTTCGGGTAATGGAACAGTACCCGGACCCCATTCACATCTATTTTTTGCCACGCTGCCTCTGATTGACGGTAACATCATTACTAGTGATGAGCGAATATACTCGTTACTCGAGATTTCTCGAGCATGCTCGGGTGTCCTCAGAGTATTTTTTTGTGTTCGGAAATTTAGTTTTTATTGCCGCAGCTGAATGATTTACATCTGTTAGCCAACATAAATAGATGTGGGGGTTGCCTGGTTGCTAGGGAATCCCCACATGTACTTATGCTGGCAATCAGATGTAAATCATTCAGCTGCGGCAAGAAAAACAAAATATCCGAGCACTAAAAAATACTCGGAGGACACCCGAGCGTGCTCAAGAAATCTGGAGTAACGAGTATATTCGCTCATCACTAATCATTACTGTCTGTCAGAGAGAAGCGTCTCCCTAGCTGTCAGATGATAGCGTGAACCTGGCAGCTGTGACCAGAGGTAAAAGGTTTACCTCCAGTTACAGGCATTGGCTGATGGGACTACACTCCATTAGCCTACGCCTGCTGCCGCTAATGACAGCGAGTGGAGGTGCCCGCTGATGGGAGTATTCATCAGCTGATTCCTGCGCTATAAAGAAATTTATTTATTTATTTTTTTAAATGGCATAGGTTACCCTGTATTTTTGATAACCAGCCAGGCAAAAGTGACAGCTGCGGGTTGCAACCCTCAGCTATCAGCTTTAGCATGGCTGGTCATCAAGAATAGAGGAGTCCCTACATGGGTTTAAAAAAAAAAAAAAATAATAATTAATTTAAAAAATCGTTGTGGGGTCCCCCTATTTTTGACAACCAGCCAAGTTAAATCAGACAGCTGGGGACTGGTATTCTCAGGCTGGTAAGAGAGAAAACTGCACTTAATTGGGGACTTGTAATAAATGGTCTATAGCAGTGCTCCCCAACTCCGGTCCTCAAGAGCCACCAACAGGTCATGTATTCGGGATTTCCTTAGTATTGCACAAGTAATGCCTTTCCAGGAAATGCAATTATCAGCTGGGCAATACTAAGGAAATCCTGAAAACATGACCTGTTGGTGGCTCTTGAGGACCGGAGTTGGGGAACACTGGTCTATAGAATAGAATTTCTCTTTCTTCCTTCTCAACAATTTCAGGTGCTCATTCAACCGGCAAGACTTCTTTCCGAAAAAAAAAAAAAATAACTCCACTGTGTAGATTCTTTTCTGTCATCGATGTGAGTGCCTAAGTTCCAGAAGAACTAGGAAAATGCCTTCCTTTTTAAAGACCCAAAGCGCATAGAGATGTAGGATTCATAAAACAAAGGTTCAGGACGCTATATTAAAATTGTAGGTTGCTTAATGTTTAACAAAAAACTTTGTAGAAAAATATCCAGCTCACCGCGGTAGAATCCAATGACCGTGCAAAATAATTCAGTGGTCACATTACTAATCACACAGCCCCATAATAATTCTTCAGGTTTTCTGTAAAGTCTTTATAATCTACTGCCCGACCTTTAGACTTTCCTCTGCTCCAAGGGCCTTCAAGAATATTATAATAAAGATGGTAAATGCCCTAAGAAAAAGGTAATCATCATCATTTTCTACTTGGTGATTTTTCTCTTGATTGCAGAGACAACAGCAGTAACTCCAGCAAATCTTGCCAGAACCTTCTAGTTTCTCAGACGTAGGGTAAAAATCACCTTAAGGCCTCTTGAATTGAATGGGTCTGTGCACTTGTCAGTGTGTTTCCACAAACCGTGTGTCCCTGGGCAAAACACACAAACATGTCCGTTTTTTTTACCACCAGCATGGGCCGCAAAACGTCATGCACCCGGATGACACACTGGGATGTAATCCATGTGACACGTCCTTGCGACCTGAGAAGCAGTGGTACAGTAATCACTGTTCCCTGCCGCCGGGTACTGAAGACTGCTCTCATTATTCTTCCCTGCTCTGTCGGCGAGCAGGGTAGAATGATGACTTATATTCAAGTGATAACAATTACAGCAGTTAGGGGCTGATGGGAGTATTCATCACTAGAGGTGGGCGGACACCTGGATGTTTGGGTTCAGCCGAACAGTTTCAAAAAGTTCGGGTCCAGAACCCGGACCCCATTCACTTGAATGGGGGGCCCGAACATCAAGTGTTTGCCACGCTGTCATGACGGCGGTGACGTCATCGAGGTTACCGCTGGTCAGTGAGGCTGCGTTCCCAGCCAGGCTGAACTGTGGTGACCTCAGCACCGTGGGGACAAGTCAGTGATAAGGTCACAGCAGTTCAGCTCAGTGAGTTCACAGCAGATCACTGTGACAATTTCTCACCGTGACCCTAAGTCAGTATAGTTATTTTAAAGGCAATCCTGAGGTTATCGAAGAGGCTTTTTATTCTTTGTTCCTGTCCCTACCGGGATCAAGGGCCAACCACTATGAGATACAGTTATAGTGGAGTCACGAAAACCAAATTATGAGTGAGTAGAAAAAAAAAATGCTTTCTTATGGATAAAGCTAATCATTTTAAAAGTACACATAATTGAAATGGCTGAAACCATAATGACCTACAAACTAAAACTAAATGGGAGCGTTTGTTGGCATTGTGGTTGTCCATTTAATGTGTACTTCTGGCGACCTCCGGAGCTGACAACAGCTGACTGGGTGGCGCTTGTCGTACTAAGACCAATCTGAAATTGTTGACCTATTCTAGACTACAGTATAAGCCTATTCTACTTGGCACAGGCCTTAAGAAAGGTCCATCGATGGACTGAAATGTTGGCCACCATTGACATTGTAGATGCTTGCCTTATGCTGTTCTTTCTGTAAAGAAGATAGATATCGAGTGTGCCTTGGTTTTACTGACCCTATAACAATTTTAACCCCTTCATGACCCAGCCTATTTTGGCCTTAATGACCTTGCCGTTTTTTGAAATTCTGACCAGTGTCCCTTTATGAGGTAATAACTCAGGAACGCTTCAACGGATCCTAGCGATTCTGAGATTGTTTTTTCGTGACATATTGGGCTTCATGTTAGTGGTAAATTTAGGTCGATAATTTCTGAGTTTATTTGTGAAAAAAAACGGAAATGTGCCGAAAATTTTGAAAATTTCGCAATTTTCACATTTTGAATTTTTATTCTGTTAAACCAGAGAGTTATGTGACACAAAATAGTTAATAAATAACATTTCCCACATATCTATTTTACATCAGCACAATTTTGGAAACAAATTTTTTTTTTTGCTAGGAAGTTATAAGGGTTAAAATTTGACCAGTGATTTCTCATTTTTACAACAAAATTTACAAAACCATTTTTTTTAGGGACCACCTCACATTTGAAGTCAGTTTGAGGGTTCTATATGGCTGATAATACCCAAAAGTGACACCATTGTAAAAACTGCACCCCTCAAGGTGCTCAAAACCACATTCAAGAAGTTTATTAACCCTTCAGGTGTTTCACAGCAGCAGAAGCAACATGGAAGTAAAAAATGAACATTTAACTTTTTAGTCACAAAAATGATCTTTTAGCAACAATTTTTTTATTTTCCCAAGGGTAAAAGGAGAAACTGGACACCAATACTTATTGTACAATTTGTCCTGAGTACGCCGATACCCCATATGTGGGGGTAAACCACTGTTTGGGCGCATGGCAGGGCTCGGAAGGGAAGGAGCGCCATTTGACTTTTTGAATGAAAAATTGGCTCCAATCTTTAGCGGACACCATGTCGCGTTTGGAGAGCCCCCGTGTGCCTAAACATTGGAGCTCCCCCACAAGTGACCCCATTTTGGAAACTAGACCCCCCAAAGATTTTATCTAGAAGCATAGTGAGCACTTTAAACCCCCAGGTGCTTCACAAATTGATCCGTAAAAATGAAACAGTACTTTTTTTTCACAAAAAAATTATTTTAGCCTCAATTTTTTCATTTTCACATGGGCATCAGGATAAAATGGATCCTAAAATTTGTTGGACAATTTCTCCTGAGTACACCGATACCTCACATGTGGGGGTAAACCACTGTTTGGGTGCACGGCAAGGCTCGGAATGGGAGGCGCGCCATTTGACTTTTTGGAGCTAATTTTCCATTCAATCGTTAGCGGACACCATGTCGCGTTTGGAGAGCCCCTGTGTGCCTACATTGGAGCTCCCCTACAAGTGAGCCCATTTTGGAAACTAGACCCCCCAAGGAACTAATCTAGATTCATAGTGAGCACTTATAACCCCCAGGTGCTTCACAGAAGTTTATAACGCAGAGCCGTGAAAATAAAAAATAATTTTTCTTTCCTCAAAAATGATTTTTAGCCCAGAATTTATTTTCCCAAGGGTAATAGGAGAAATTGGACCCCAAATGTTGTTGTCCAGTTTGTCCTGAGTACGATGATACCCCATATGTGGGGGTAAACCACTGTTTGGGCGCACGGCAGAGCTCGGAAGGGAAGGCACGCCATTTGGCTTTTTGAATGGAAAATTAGCTCCAATCATTAGCGGACACCATGTCTCGTTTGGAGAGCCCCTGTGTGCCTAAACATTGGAGCTCCCGCACAAGTGACCCCATTTTGGAAACTAGACCTCCCAAGGAACTAATCTAGATTCATAGTGAGCACTTTGAACCCCCAAGTGCTTCACAGAAGTTTATAACGCAGAGCCATGAAAATAAAAAATAATTTTTCTTTTCTCAAAAATGATTTTTTAGCCCACAATTTTTTATTTTCCCAAGGGTAACAGGAGAAATTGGACCCCAAAAGTTGTTGTCCAGTTTCTCCTGAGTACGCTGATACCCCATATGTGGGGGTAAAACACTTGTTTTGGCACACGTCGGGGTTCGGAAGGGAAGTAGTGACGTTTTGGAATGCAGACTTTGATGGAATGGTCTGCGGGCATCATGTTACGTTTGCAGAGCCCCTGATATGCCTAAACAGTAGAAACCCCCCACAAGTGACCCCATTTTGGAAAGTAGACCCCCCCCAAGGAACTTATCTAGATGTGTGGTGAGCACGTTCAACCCCCAAGTGCTTCACAGAAGTTTACAACGCAGAGCCATGAAAATAAAAAATCATTTTTCTTTCCTCAAAAAAGATGTTTTAGCAAGCAATTTTTTATTTTCACAAGGGTAACAGGAGAAATTGGACCCCAATATTTGTTGCCCAGTTTGTTGTGAGTACGCTGATACCCGATATGTGGGGGTAAACCACTGTTTGGGCACACGTCAGGGCTCGGAAGGGAAGTAGTGACATTTGAAATGCAGACTTTGATGGAATGGTCTGCGGGCGTCACATTGCATTTGCAGAGCCCCTGATGGTCCTAAACAGTAGAAACACCCCACAAGTGACCCCATTTTGGAAAGTAGACCCCCCCAAGGAACTTATCTAGATGTGTGGTGAGCACTTTCAACCCCCAAGTGCTTCACAGAAGTTTATAACGCAGAGCCGTGAAAATAAAAAATAATTGTTCTTTCCTCAAAAATTATGTTTTAGCAAGTAATTTTTTATTTTTGCAAGGGTAACAGGAGAAATTGGACCCCAACAGTTGTTGCCCAGTTTGTCCTGAGTACGCTGGTACCCCATATGTGGGGGAAAACCACTGTTTGTGCGCACGTCGGGGCTTGGAAGGGAGGGAGCACCATTTGACTTTTTGAACGCAAGATTGGCTGGAATCAATGGTGGCGCCATGTTGCGTTTGGAGACCCTTGATGTGCCTAAACAGTGGAAACCCCTCAATTCTAACTTCAACACACCCCTAATCCTAATCCCAACTGTAGCCATAACCCTAATCACAACCCTAACCCCAACACGCCCCTAACCACAACCCTAACCCCAACACACCCGTAACCCTAATTCCAACCCTAATCCTAACCCTAATCCCAACCCTAACCACAACTGTAACCCCAACACACCCCTAACCCTATCCGTAACCCTAACCACAAGCCTAATCTTAACCCTATTTCCAACCCTAGCCCTAATTCCAACCCTAACCCTAAGGCTATGTGCCCACGTTGCGGATTCGTGTGAGATTTTTCCGCACGATTTTTGAAAAATCTGCAGGTAAAAGGCACTGCGTTTTACCTGCGGATTTACAGCGGATTTCCAGTGTTTTTTTTGTGCGGATTTCACCTGCGGATTCCTATTGAGGAACAGGTGTAAAACGCTGCGGAATCCGCACAAAGAATTGACATGCTGCGGAAAATACAACGCAGCGTTTCTGCACGGAATTTTCCGCACCATGGGCACAGCGGATTTGGTTTTCCATAGGTGTACATGGTACTGTAAACCTGATGGAAAACTGCTACGAATTCGCAGCGGCCAATCCGCTGCGGATCCGCGGCCAAATCCGCACTGTGTGCACATGCCATAACCCTACCCCTAACCCTAGTTCTAACCCTAGTTCTAACCCTAGTTCTAACCCTAGTTCTAACCCTAACCCTAGTGGAAAAAGAAAAAAAAAATATTTTCTTTATTTTATAATTGTCCCTACCTATGGGGGTGATAAAGGGGGGGGGGGTTAATTTATTATTTTTTTATTTAGATCGCTGTGATAGGTTCTATCACAGCGATCAAAATGTACTTTTAACGAATCTGCCGGCCAGCAGATTCGGCGGGCGCACTGCGCATGCGCCCGCCATTTTGGAAGATGGCGGCGCCCATGGAGAAGACGCATGGACACCGGGAGCCCTCGGTAAGTATAAGGGGGTGGAGATTGGGGCACGGGGGGGGGGGGGGCGTCGGAGCACGGGGGGTGTCATAGGAGCACGGGGGGAGCGGGCAGGAGCACGGGGCAGCGGAGCACAAGACCGAGGGGAGCGGAGCACAGATCGGTCGCTTGGGGGGGCGATCGGTGGTGGTGGGGGGGGTTTTCACATAAGTGTTTCCAGCCATGGCCGATGATATTGCAGCATCGGCCATGGCTGGATTGTAATATTTCACCAGTTTTTCAGGTGAAATATTACAAATCGCTCTGATTGGCAGTTTCTCTTTCAACAGCCAATCAGAGCGATCGTAGCCACGGGGGGGGGGGTGAAGCCACCCCCCCTGGGCTGAAGTACCACTCCCCCTGTCCCTGCAGATCGGGTGAAATTGGAGTTAACCCTTTCACCCGATCTGCAGGGACGCGATCATTCCATGACGCCACATAGGCGTCATGGGTCGGATTGGCACAGGTTTTCATGACGCCTACGTGTCGTCATGGGATTGGGAAGGGTTAAGGATAGATCCTCCCTACTATTAGACCAAACAACCTTGTTTTGGGGGGGAAAATATTAGAGAACTGTTCTAGAAGAGCATGTCATGAGAAGATTCACAGGATTAGTGGAATCCGTATCGTCCTGTGCCTTTGTAGAAGTTGTAGGAGTAATGGTGGTGGTGGGGAAGGGGATCCCTCAACTTAGAGATTTGGATCTCAAAATGCATAAACACTTACCGGTAAGTATTTTTGATGGTAATTAGTGATGAGCGAGTGTACTCGTTGCTCGGGTGGTCTCCGAGTATTTATGACTGCTCGGAGTTTTAGTTTTAGTCACCTCAGCTGAATGATTTACAGCTATTAGCCCGCTTGAACACATGTGGGGATTCCATAGCAACCAGGCAAACCCCTACATGTACTCAGGCTGGCTAGTAGCTGTAAATCATTCAGCTGCCGCTATGAAAACTAATAAATCTCCGAACACTAAAAAATACTCGAAGACCACCCGAGCATGTTCAGGAAAACCCGAGCAATGAGTATACTCGCTCATCACTAATGGTAATCTAATGGTGTGCTTTTTGAACTTCTGGGATAAAAGGGAGTCAGTTCGAACCTACTAAACTAATAAAGCACTTGTATTTGATGGCAACAAACAATCAATCTTTCCCAACTATCCTGCTGAAGATTCATACATGAGAAGAACCTTTTGACATTTATGTGGCCTCTAGCAAGAAAAGGAAAACCATTTTTACTTGATGGACCCTGCTAGATTTAAGATGTGCTGTGTTTCCACCCAATTTTTTAGAGGGGTATTTTTTTTGGCATTGGACGGTGTGTGAGGGAGCGGGCACAAAAGGGTGACAAAAAGAGAATGACTAATTTGATCCATGCAAATGATGGGATGTATTTGGTGCAGATTTTTTCCATGTGGATATGTATGCAGAATTCCTAAGAGGATTAGCTAAGACTTCTAACATGTTGTCATTTTTTTTATGTGTGTGTAAATTGACTTTTGTGGATTTTGAAAATCTGCAACATGACATTTCTTTATGGATTTTTCTTGAGGATCCACACCAAAAACCGCATCGGTTTCCGAATATTGGCAGTAATGTAAATGCACCTAAGTTTTAGGATTTTTTTTTTTCCATGTTTTATGCCTAATAATTCTAAGCAGATTGTTGAGAAATCTGGTCCTTAGACCCCCCAACAACAGTTGAAATTACCTTTAGGAAAAGTGCAAGCAGAACGGATGCAGGAGAAAGTCATAATACTGCTGCCTAAGCTGTGCACTTCCAAGAGATCTTTTGGAGCAATCTGTGCGGATCTCAAGACCCAGACTCACACCAATGTGTTCAGAATTAATGGTGTAGTATAGTGACCTATGTTATAGGTAGGGGGCGCTGTATGAGCTTCCCAGAGTGTGCATAGAGGCATATGGAGGCCATAGGAATGCATGATAATCACAGATATAAGTGTGGTGATGAGTCTAAGTCCGGCAGAATTGTAGATGGCCGGTATGTGTGTCGCAGAGGAGGATACTCTGCGCTGTCGGTCTGAAGTTGTGTTGTGGTCTGGGACCAGTAGTCCCACATGTAAATGTGTAGTTCTAATGGGAGATTGGCAGGGCTAGTTATGAGAGATGGGAGGGTCAAACTAGACACACACACACACACACACACACATACTCTCCCATCTAGGGGAGTGGTTAGTTCCATATAATGTGACTGAGGTCTGGTCACATGGGCTCTGGGTGTGGACCTGAATGGTCTATGCTGGAAGGTCCTGGAGAGAGCCCATGTGTTTGGAGTGTTGGCTCCCTGAAGAGCACATGGCGGGGGCTCTGGACCTCGCACAGACCAGGCTGTGGAACGGATGGAGATCCGTGTTGTACTGACCGGGGTCAGAGTGAAAAAATGTTTGAAGGATGCCTCTGGTGAAGAGAGGTATCCGAGAACCTGTGTGGCAATGGCAGGTAACGAATGGAGATTCGTGTTGTACTGACCGGGGTCAGAGAAAAGGAAAGACAGAGTGTGAACATCTGAAGGATGCCTCTAGGGAAGAGAGGAATCCGAGAACCTGTGCTGCACCAACAGGTAACGGATGGAGATCCGTGTTGTACTGACCCGGGTCAGAGTGAAAGAAAAAGAGACATTGTGTATGGGGCACCTCTGAGGCCAAGAGGTGCCCAGGAACCTGTGAAGGTCGCCAACAGGTAACGGACAGGGGTCCGTGTGTTATGCTAACTGGGGTTAGAGACGAACAGTGGTAAAGCTGAATATGTCCAGATGGTTTTCAAGCTGTTATCAAGTTCCTGTGGATGTGGTTTTGCTGATGTGAAATAAACCTAAGAGACTGTGTTTTGTAAGAAAACCGTGCCCGAGTGCGTTAATGCCATGCCAAGCGAGTGTCCCCCAAGACACGTAGTAGGTGCTATGCTACAATGGACATAAAACATATAAGATATCTCCCAAAGTTAAGGTATTTTTTAAATGGTTAATAGTGCTCCTGTGTGCTCCGGCAATGTAGCCATGTGCGGCCGGTGGCTCCGGCAATGTAGCCATGTGCGGCCGGTGGCTCCGGCAATGTAGCCATGTGCGGCCGGTGGCTCCGGCAATGTAGCAGTGTGCGGCCGGTGGCTCCGGCAATGTAGCAGTGTGCGGCCGGTGGCTCCGGCAATGTAGCCATGTGCGGCCGGTGGCTCCGGCAATGTAGCCGTGTGCGGCCGGTGGCTCCGGCAATGTAGCAGTGTGCGGCCGGTGGCTCCGGCAATGTAGCAGTGTGCGGCCGGTGGCTCCGGCAATGTAGCCGTGTAAATGAAAACCAAATACAGTCCTGCGAGTGAAGGTCCTGCTCGCAAGTACAATCTATTAGGAAAAAGTGGGGGACACAATAGGTAGAAAGTGCTCATCGTATACAGTCCGGCCATCATTATAATAAATAGCATTTCAAAAAAGCTGCATGATCCGGTCACCAGCTGAGTACAGTTACCAAGTCCTACTGGGTGCATGGGCATGGAGGATGTGGAGACAGATGAGTAGGAAGGACCAGATTCTGAGAGAAATTTAGGATGATGGAACAGGGAAGCGTTAGATTAGTGAAGTAAGTTAATAGACATGTCTAAAGACACATGTTTTTGAAGCGCACAAATTGTGGGGGCTAGGTATCAATGAGATCATCCAGGGTAGTGCATTCCAGAAAACTGGCCCAGCACGAGAGAAGTCTTGGAGACTGAAGTGTGAGGTTCGGATAATGGAGTATGTTAGTCTTAGATCGGTGATGAACAGAGATGAGGGAGGAGATGTAGGGTGGTGCAGAACTGTGGAGCGCTTTGTGGGTGAGGAATAAGTGTATATTGTATTCTGTAGCATATGGGTAACTAGTTGAATGACAGGCACAGGGTGGAGGCATCAGTGAAGCAGCTGGACCCTGACTGCCCATATTCAGGACAATTTGGAGAGGAGAAAGTTTGGTTAGAGGGAAAGCGATCAGTAGAGAGTTGCAATAGTCCGAATGAGAATGAAACTGTGAAAACTTTTACTGTCACTTACTTAAAGGTGAGAAAAAAGGTTGGATTCTGGGGTTCAGGTAACATGTGCTTAAAACACTTTATTCCTATCCATTTGCTTAGAGACCGAATATTAATACCGGTATTTGATTTTGGCACAAAGGTGAGCTTTAAATCTCATGACACTCAAACTCTAGTTAAATTGTGAACTCCTTATTTGCGAATGATTCAGCAATATTCTTAACAATGCTCGTAATTGTTTGTGCAAGCTGTTTCTAGTCATAACAAGCCTTGAAGTAGCACGGCTAAAGCACCTAAGATACAATTGTTAAGATCTATGTGCTGAGAAACCAAAGAACGGCACAAACAAGATGAATCTAAAGCTCGAAACTCATGTTCTGCTCTGAAACAGAAGAATGGCAGTAATCTTGAGCGACTTAAAGGATTACTGCCATGTGCATGGATGATCGGCGGGGCTGCTGGGTGTTGGTACTGCTTGTAAAAAATACATACTGTAAATAAAAATCATATATACAATATATACAATTTTTTTTTTTTTAAATCATTTTTATTTTATTTATTTATTTTCCATGCAAGAAAAGTAACTGATGTCTGATCTTATCCCTTCCGAACCTTCTGAAGTCTGAATGAGGACTTGATTTCAGCTACCGGCGGAGATAACTGTTCCTTGTTGGGGTATGCTGAGTGATGGACCCCACAGATCTGATATTCATGACCACCGTCAGTTTAGGTCATAAATATCAAGTTGGACAATCTCTCTATAGCTGGACAGAATGATGGTCGGTGATAAAGTTTTGTGTTTCTGTACTGTAAAGTATTATCTATTACACCTTGATTTATAATTTAATGGGTTTTCATTTTATTTTTTTCTCTTTTCTTTCTAGATATAATTAATTCTTTTACAAAAGACTGGATTGTGTCAAGTAAGAAATTATCTATCATATTTAAAGGAAACTCCGTCAAGTTGAAAATGGTCTCTGATCTGCAGGCAGGAGGAGCGGATCAGATTATCAATATTTATGGAAAAAAAATCCAGTAAAACTCATTTTATTCACTGAAATCCCTGGTGTTTATATGTAGGAGTCCAGTGGGCGGTGCTACTAGCTATTTGTGTATGCACAGTCCTACTCGAAGGAATGTTATTAACTAGTAGGACTGCCCACTGGACTTCCAATGTTTCCAGTAGGTCCGCCCACTGGACTCCTACAAATAAACACCAGGGATTTTGATGAATAAAATGCAAGTTTCATTGAATTTTAGTCTATGGATCTGATCAGCTCCTCCGGCTCTATAACATCCTGCCTGCGGGTCAGAGCGCATTCTCATCTTGACACTGTTTCTTTAATCATGAATGTTGATGTTCTTTCTTTTCTTGGGTTTTCTTATTTGGGCTAATGCACCTTGTCTTTCTTTTCTGTCACTTTCACACATCAGTATTTGCAAACCAAAATCAGAACTGGTTCCAAAAAAAAAAAATTAATCTCCCCTGACTAAAATCCTGCCTTGTGATAGGCTCCTTATCCTAAGAGTATTATGTTTATTCTGTATTTTATTCTCATTTTTCCTGTGTATTCAGGCCAGTCTCCTTCGGTTCCATATGTGGAGATTATTGAACAGCCGAAACAGCGAGGGATGAGATTTCGGTACAAGTGCGAGGGCCGTTCTGCTGGAAGCATTCCTGGGGAGCGAAGTACAGATACAACTAAAACACATCCCACTATTAAGGTCAGTACTTACTCAATGTTTGATTGGCAGCTTTCTGCCTATGCACAGTGAACACAGAAAGCTTCCAATCACTGGTGGGGACAGGTTATGCAGAGCTTGTGAATATGAAGAACTACACGGTTGATATAACTGTGATTTTTATCAAAGCTTCAGCAATCAGGCATCCCTGGAATCGGGGTCTCTGCCCCTGCATCTTGCTGCTCTTGGATTGGGTGGCAAAATCTTTTTCATAGATTCCATATAAAGCCCCCATACATGTTAGGTAAGTCGGCCAACTGACTGCAGCAGGATCGGACCACCATTTAAAGCTTACAGGGGTCTCCCAATTGTCCCCCAATAGATTATGTTGTTGGGCATAAAGATCGAGACGTTAGAATTTAATTGGGTGGAGATAGGTAGGTCCCCGGCAACTTATCGGACAGCATTGAATCGCTTACTGGGAAGCGCTCCAGTGCTGTAGATGTAGCAGTGATCGGAATGCTGAGCTCTGTAACCCCGCCCACACCAATGATTGGTAGCTTCCTGTGACAAAGCTACCAATCGGTGATGGGGGGCGGGGTTACACAGATTAGCTGGACTTTCTGGCACATCACACCTAGTCCTCCAGTGATAATCTCCTGCTGATAAAACACTGATGGTATTGAAACTACAGCAAGCTGCTGAGAAAGTGACACCTCTCTCTAATCAGGGTCTCTGCCCCAACATTACATAGCAAAAACATGGCGACAGATTCCCTTTTTAAATAAGTATCCAACATTTTTTCACAAGACTGATTGTGAAAATAAAAAATGGTGGCATATAAACCAATGTTTAGGTGTATGGTACAAGCTTGACGAACTAGGTTAGGTTCACATTTTGTATGTTGTAAGCCAAAATGAGTTAAAGAGAAAAAAAAAATCGCTTGTATCAAACTAACCACAAGAAGGAGCGGTTGATCAACGAGCTAGACCGCCCACTGTACTGACGAGGCCATAGTCAGAAACCTATAGATATTGCACAAAGCTATAAATATTAGTGCATTATGAAAATATATTTAATATTTGGGTCTTCTACAAGGCAAGTTTTTCTAAGACAGGACAATATGTGATGATCGGTGGAAGCAAATTATTAGGCTTTATATTCGAAATTGAGACTTTTTTTTCTTACTCAAAATTTTTATTGTTTTATAATACACAACAAAGACTTTTTTTTTTCTTTTTTTACGTCAGGTAAACAATTACCAAGGTCCAGCCCGGATAAGGATATCTCTGGTTGCGAAAGAGGCCCCCCATAAACCCCACCCTCATGAACTCGTCGGGAAGGATTGCAAAGATGGTTATTATGAGGCTGACCTGTCGCCTGATCGTAATATTCACAGGTAATTATTAACGTGACTGTTTGGAAATCTTCCTTCACCATAAAGCCAATGCACAATGGATTGCCTCTGTGCAGCCTTGACGGAGAAGTAGTAAAAGCAATCGTGAAAAAACAAACAATAGAATAATCATTATTATTATTACTTTTTTTTATTGTTATTTATCATCTTGTCTTTTTTGTAGTTTGTTATATTGTGTTTATTCAGCACGGATTTGCGTCTTCATGTTTTGCATTAATATATTTTTAATCCAGTTTCCAGAATTTGGGAATTCAGTGTGTGAAAAAGAGGGAAGTGGAAGAAGCCATCGCACAACGAATTCGGACCCATAATAACCCGTTTAACGGTAACCTAGAAGTATACGTAGTCTTGCCGTACGATCCTATTTATGCTGCTGCTTTAGTTTGTTATATATTTATTAATACTTTTTTGTTTTTGTTTGTTTTGTAGTCTCCCCTGAAGATCTGAAGTCTGAGTATGACCTGAATACCGTCTGCCTTTGCTTTCAAGTTTACATTCGTGACCAGAGCGGAGGGCTCGCCCCACTCGTTCCATTTGTGGTTTCTCAGCCCATCTACGACAACAGTAAGTCCCTGCTCAAGACTAGTGATGAGCGAGCGTGCTGGGATAAAGTGTTATCTGAGCATGCTCAGGTGCTAAGCGTGACGTCGGCGTGCTTGAATAATATGTTCCAGTCCCCGCGGCTGCATGTCTCACGGCTGTTCGACAGCTGCAACACATGTAGGGATTTCCTGTTACTCTGTCGCCTCATTGGGGGACACAGGACCATGGGTGTTATGCTGCTGTCCACTAGGAGGCGACACTATGCATAATCTGAAAAAGATTAACCGTGGCTCCTCCTCTGCAGTATACACCCCTGGACGGCATCAGCCTTCTCCAGTTTTTGCTTAGTGTTGCATAGGAGGCACACCTAAGATTTTTCTTTTACTCCGTCTTTTTCCGACGGATTACAGATGAAGAAAAGTGTGTCTCCTGTGAGACTCCCGGCATGGCTCCTTCCTCGGCCCCCATTACGGGGTGCCTGGTTGAAGTAGAGATGGCTATTCCCCATGTTGCTCCTTCCCCAGTCCCTCGGGAGCTGGTTCGAAGTCGAGACTCAAACACCCCCCCCCCCCCCCCCCCCCCCTCCATCCCCAATTCCTCTTGGTTTCTGGGTTGAGGTCGAGGCGAGGATAAAGCCCCCTGAAGGTGACAACAGCACCCTCCCTAATCCCCCTCTGGGGTGTTAGGGTGAGACACCTCAGGTAGGGCCTGTACAGGCAGCACTCAGCAGCTCCCAGCAATGGGCCAGCACACTGCGCCTGCATCCAGGGACCCCAGCCCAGCTGCGGGCTCCTGTTGGGGCCGGGGGAGTGCAGGCAGGCATGGCACATACAGACACAGGGCTCCCTGCGCCCCTGTCTCTGCGGCAGCACCAGCTCTATACTGCCTCAGGGGGACCCCTCACCGGGCCCCCCTTCCGCTTACAGCCCCACCGCTATCCTGCCTTTAAATCCGGGGGATCCGGTTCAGATCCGACCCCCTCCTGGACTTTCGCACCGGCCTGGAGCCCTTCTGGGCATCAGGCATCTAATTTAGGCCCCGGCTTCGGCCTAGCTGTAGCCGCCGCCTCCTCTCCACCCCCTGGCCCGCCCCCCGGATGACAAATATGACACTATACAGTGTCATAGAGGGGGCGGATCGAGACAGAAAGGGCGCGTTTTTACACAGCTTTGCCGCATTTTTCTCAGCTCTCCGCCCCCTTCTCCCCCTGCCTCTTCTCCTCGGCAGCCATTTCTACTGCAGCAAGGATTAACCCTGCATCTCCCGGTCAGCAGGACCAGGCCAGCCAGTCTCCGGGGGGGCATAAGACTGTGAATCTTCGGCGCTGGACCTAGGGGCATACTGGTGGTGGGGTAAGATCACAGCTGGGTTGTTTTACTCAGGCTGTGAATCCATATTACCTATAAGGCTCCTCTATAGCAGGGCTGTCAAACTGCATTCCTCGAGGGCCTCAAACCATGCGTGTTTTCAAGAGTTCCTTCTCATTGCACAAGGTGCTGGAATCATTCTGTGCAGGTGATTAAATGATCACCTGTGCAATACAAGGAAATCCTGAAAACATGACCTGTTTGCAGCCCTTGAGGAATGCAGTTTGACACCCCTGCTCTATAGGTTTCTCTACCCCTGTAAGGTCCTTTGCAGCCAGCCCTTCTGCACTCTGTGCACTATGCCGGGCTCAAGGTCCAAGAGAACCAGGCAGGACTGCTATTATGCATTCTGTACAGCCTGCAGGACAGCTCTCCCCAGTGGAAGCACGTAACGCGCTGCCAGGACTGCATCCAGACTACTGCGTCAGAGCCCCAAGAAGCCCCTGCCAATGCCTCGGTGTCTAATACCACGCCGGAATGGGTCACCCAGAGGTCGCAATCTATGACGCAGTCTATAGATAACCTAACCTCCACATTGCTTCAGGCTCTGCAGAGTCATGTCTCGGCTATGGCCGCTACCCAGCAGAGGGAGAGCTTGACTCAGGAACAGAACAACCTGGCACATCCACGTCTAGGTCAGCACGCAAGCGGACCCATAGGTCAAGTCCATCTGCGTCATCCCATAGCACACGGTCATCCCCTTCTAGGGAGAGACACCGTAGTTCCAAGTCATCTAGACCGTCCCTTTCCAGGGGCAGACAATGCAGATCTCCGCAGTCCCCGATCAGAGAAGGCCTCCTCCCCAGCTCACCCAGCAGGGGACGCCTCAGTGATACACAGGATTCGGAAGGCATCTGCGACTTCGACTTAGACAGGGTAACGGAGGGGTCCCTGATCCCAATCCCCCCTAGCAATACAGCGCTAGTCGAGGACATAATCTCTTCCATCCATCGGGTGCTGGACATTTCTAATCTGCCACCAGAGGATTTCCTTTGAAGGACCTCTGAAGCCGCCTAAGGTTTTCTCTAACCACCCAGAGTTTAAAGCGATCCTTATAGAGCAGCTCTCACAGCCTGAGAAAAAATTCGCTAATTGCAAATATCGGGAGACAAGGTACCCTTTCCCACAGAAGGACACCAAGGAATGGACAGATCCACCCGAAGTGGACCCCCAAGACTCTAGACTAGCAGCACAGACCCTCTTTTCACTGCCAGATAGCTCAATAGGCCTCCCTGACTCCCGCGTTCGCTTCAGTTTGGGCTGCCAAGGCCATACTGGCTTGGGCCAAAAATTTACAAGCTGGCCTCCATGCATCTGCTCCTGAGCTGTTGGACCAAGCGGTTCAAATAGTAGTTGTAGTAGATTACATGCTTCATGCAGCTCTGGATTCAGCTAGGGGCGTAGCGGGGATAGCATCAAACGCCATCACGATTCGGCGTATCCTCTGGCTGCGGAATGGAAAGCGGACGCAGCCTCAAAGAAGTCCCTCACGCACCTCCCGTATCTCAGTGGGTGACTTTTCGGTGAAAAGTTGGGCACAATGATATCCAAAGCCACTGGGGGGGGAAGAGTATCTTCTCCCTCAACTCCTCAACTGAAACCTATAGGCACTTACAAGATTTTTTTTTTTTCCTCCTTATGACTCACGGACCCCGGAAGACATCCCACCCGTAGGCGGCCGACTTTGCTCTTCCAGGAAGTCTGGATGCCTACTACAGAAGACAGGTAGGTCAGGGAACTAGTGTCTTCCGGATACAAGACAGAGTTCAACCTCCAACCCACTGAACCGAGTCTTCCTCTCTGTTCCCCCAAAACCACCAGCCAAGGCTCGTGCCTTCCACCAAGAGGTTCCCTCACTTCTTCAAGCAGGCGTCATAGTACCGGTTCCCACGGCCGGGCGCTTCCGAGGGTTCTACTCCAATCTATTCGTAGTCCCCAAGAAAGGAGGCAACGTACGGCCCATACTGGACCTAAAACAACTCCACAAATATGTACGGGTTCGTCACTTCCGCTGGAGTCCCCTTCGGTCCATCATTGCGTCCATGGAGAAGGGAGAATATCTCGCCTTCATAGAAATACAAGACGCATACCTGCATATACCGATTGCACCTGCTCGTCAGAGTTTTCTCAGGTTCGCAATCGACCAGGACCACTACCAGTTCGTGGCTCTTCCGTTCGGATTCACCACGGCTCCCAGAGTGTTTACCAAGGTCATGGCAGCCACCATGGACGTCCTGCACTCCAGAGGCATAGTAGTTGTTCCATACCTTGACGACTACTCATCAAGGCTCCTACCTTCAAGGACTGCGAGCTCAGCGTCTCAATCACAATCGACACTGAGTCACATGGGCTGGTTAGTCAACCTACAAAGGTCATCACCAACCCTGAGTCAGTCTCTGACCTTCCTGGGAATGCTATACAACACCTCCAGGGGTCTAGTGCTCTTTCCCAGGAACAAGGCACTGGCTCTCCGCCTAGGAGTTCACATCCTCCTCTGCAAACCCCCTCGATCTCTCCGGTTTGCCATGAGTCCTCGGCAGGATGGGGGCAGCAATAGAAGCGGTCCCAATTTGGCCCAGTTTCACCTCAGGCCTCTCCAACTAGCCATTCTCAAGTCCTGGGACAGGAATCCCTTTCTCTCTCGACAGGGAATTCCGGCTAACGTCGTCAACCAAGAGGTCCCTGCACTGGTGGCTCAAGCCAACCTCGCTAGCAAAGGGGAAATCCTTTCTCACAGGTCAGTGGAAGGTTCTGACAACCGATGCGAGCCTGTCTGGTTGGGGTGCAGTGCACCTACACCATAGAGCAAGTGGTCCCCAGTGGAAGCGACCATGCCCATCAACATCCTGGAAATTCGTGCCATCCTCCTGGCATTGAGGGCCTTCCATCACTTACTGGCAGCCTCTCACATCAGAATACAATCGGACAATGCCACCACTGTGGCATATGTGAATCACCAAGGGGGAACCCACAGTACCCAGGCGATGCGAGAAGTGTCACACATCCTCCACTGGGTGGAGGACACAGATTCAGTTCTCTCGGCGGTCCACATTGCGGGTGTGGACAACTGGGAAGCAGACTTCCTCAGCCGACAAGAAATAGACTCGGGAGAGTGGTCTATCCATCCTGAAATTTTTCGCCAGATCTGCCATCGCTGGGAGACCCCGGATGTGGACCTCATGGCATTCCACTTCAATGCCAAGGTCTCCAACTTCATGGCCAGAACACACGATGCGTGTTCGCTCGGAGCAGACGCTCTGGTTCAGGACTGGACCCAGTTCCAGCTTCTGTACATTTTTCCACCTCTCCCCCTGATATCCAGAGTGGTGAGGAAGATCAAACGAGGGAGTTCCAACCATCCTAATTGCACCGGACTGGCCCAGATGTACATGGTACGCTGACATCGTACAACTTACGGCAGACGCCCCTTGGCGTCTCCCTGACCGCCACGATCTTCTATCACAAGGCCCGTTCTACCACCAGAACTCAGGGGCTCTCAATTTGACGGCGTGGCTCTTGAGACCTGGGTTCTAACCCAGGCAGGGCTCTCGCCGGACGTCATTGGAACCATGATCAGGGCACGGAAGCCAGCGTCTGCCAAGATTTATTACTGTACCTGGAAAGCTTTACCTGGTGCGAATCTCGTGGCCAAACCCCACTCCCTTATTCCCTACCCAAAGTACTTGGTTTTCTCCAATCGGGTCTGGAGGCCAGGCTGTCATTAGGCTCGCTTAAGAGCCAGGTGTCAGCCCTCTCAGTGCTTCTTCAAGGGCGCATTGCTACCAAGCCGCCAGTAAGGACTTTTCTTCAGGGGGTTTCCCGATTGGTTCCCCCCTACAGACGACCACTAGAAACGTGGGACCTCAACCTGGTCCTGACAGCATTGCAGGAACCACCCTTCGAACCCCTTAAGGAGGTCCCACTCCGTCTTCTCTCCCAGAAGGTGGTTTTCCTGGTGGCAATCATCTCACTACGCAGGGTGTCTGAACTGAAAGCACTCTCCTGCAGATGGCCCTTCATGGCTTTTCACCAGGACAAGGTAGTTCTTCGTACGGTCCCATCCTTCCTTCCGAAGGTTGTGTCCAACTTCCACCTCAATGAGGAAATTTCTCTGCCTTCCCTTTGTCCGGTTCATAAAGTGGAGAAGGCTCTGCATACGCTTGACCTCGTCAGGGCATTGCGTATATACGTGTCTAGGACTGCGTCCTTCCGGAGGTCTGATTCTCTTTTCCTCCTTCCGGAAGGCGGCCACAAGGGTCTGCTAGCTTCCAAAAGCAACCCTTGCCAGGTGGATCAAATCCACCATACAAGAGGCCTACCGCATTAAGAATTCTCCTCTTCCAGCCGGTATTACGGCACACTCTACACGGGCGGTAGGGGCCTCCTGGGCCATTCGGCACCAGGCTTCGGCACAACAAGTGTGTAAGGCGGCCACTTGGACTAGCCTACACACGTTTACTAAACACTACAGGGTTCATACCCAGTCCTCAGCGGACATGAGCCTGGGTAGATGTGTTCTGCAGGCGGCGGTGCCCTATGTATAGGGGCCTTTCTGCACAATATTCGTCCATTGCTTCCCATCCAAGGACTGCTTTAGGACGTCCCATGGTCCTGTGTCCCCCAATGAGGCGACAGAGTAAAGGAGATTTTTGTGTACTCACCGTAAAATCTCTTTCTCTTAGCCTCTAATTGGGGGACACAGCTCCCACCCTGTTGCCCTTTCCGGGCCGTTGTAACTGTTGAGTTCTCATATTGTTTTCTTGAGCTCGTACATAGTTCCCTTCTTACAGGCATAATTATGTTATTCATGTTACGTTCCTCCTACTGCTTTTGCACAAAACTGGAGAAGGCTGATGCCGTCCAGGGGTGTATACTGCAGAGGAGGAGCCACAGTTAATCTTTTTCAGATTATGCATAGTGTCGCCTCCTAGTGGACAGCAGCATAACACCCATGGTCCTGTGTCCCCCAATTAGAGGCTAAGAGAAAAAGATTTTACGGTGACTACACAAAAATCTCCTTTTTAGGCCATCCCTGCATGTGTTTCAGCTGTCGACCAGCCGTGAGACATGCAGCCGCGGGGACTGGAACATAGTATTCGAGCACGCCGAAGACACTCGGTTAGCACCCGAGCATGCTCAGGTAACACCCTTATCCCAGCACGTTCGCTCATCACTACTCGAGACCTTTACATTCAAGGATAGAATTTCACATTTTGTATTAGTCGTGGTACTCTGTAATTGAGTTTTTGATAATTTGATGTTATTCTGTGTTTTGAACCCAGAGGTGCAATGTGATATAAATTTATACATTTCAAGATATTTTTCTGATTTAAAAAAAAAAGTTATTTTAAAATAGTGTTTTTTTGGGGGGGAGTTATACCCTAATCTTTTTCTATGTTTTTAATGTGAATTTGATGTACAATTACAAAAGACTTTCAAGACACCTAAAGTAAAAAATGTAAAAAAAAAAAAAAAAAAAAGTTAAAATTACCCCCATTTATTCCCATCAAAAATACATACCGTATATACTCGTGTATAAGCATTTTTTTGTGCTGAAAACGCCCCCCTCGGCTTATACACGAGTCATTGTCCATAAAGCCAGCGGGGGAGGGGGAGCAGCGGGTCACAGAGGCAGGAGCCGGCTTCCAGCCCTCATCATACTCTCCTACCGGCGTAAAAAAAAACACCATTGGAGGAAAAACCTCCACTATACTAAACAAAAAAAAAAAAAAAAAAACACCAGAAAACAGGCAGAGATGCTTACCTGTTCAAGGCCTCCAACAATTGCACTAACCAGGGTGCACCAGGCCCAAGTAAAGATAGCAAAAACACAGGTGCAAATAATACCGATGCAGCCAACCTACAATCAGGAATTGGCTGCTTGGAGCACCCATGCACAAAAATAGTCTGTATGTGGCATGTTCACACAGGAATGCAAAGTATATGGTGCAAAGCCTATTAATGACGCCATATATATAGCGGGCTAACCATGATGCATCCTGTGTGAACAGAGGCCACAGTGTACAGAGCCATCTAGGGCCCAGCCGCACCCTGGAAAAATGTACAGTGCACCAAAAACATAACAATGTATGCAAGGTATTGGTTGATATTATGGCCACAATATTGAAGCTGCCAACCCACGTCAAGGGTCCTTGTATCTTGGCAGTCCTAATCTAAAAAAAACACCATTGGAGGAAAAACCTCCACTATACTAAACAAAAAAACACCAGAAAACAGGCAGAGATGCTTACCTGTTCAAGGCCTCCAACAATTGCACTAACCAGGGTGCACCAGGCCCAAGTAAAGATAGCAAAAACACAGGTGCAAATAATACCGATGCAGCCAACCTACAATCAGGAATTGGCTGCTTGGAGCACCCGTGCACAAAAATAGTCTGTATGTGGCATGTTCACACAGGAATGCAAAGTATATGGTGCAAAGCCTATTAATGACGCACCGGCGTGCCCTCGGTGCTGGCACTGCATCTTGTTCTGGCCACCGGCGCCTGCAGCTCTTCCTGTGCTGAGCGATCACGTGGCATCGCTCATTAAGGTAATGAATATGCATGCATCTCCACACCCATAGACGTGGTGCACATATTCATTACCTTAATGAGTGGGGCCACGTGATCACTGAGCACAGGAAGAGCTGCAGGCGCGCGCAGGTAGGTGAGTATGATGTATTTTAAGGAATGAGGAGCCATGCACACCAGGACAGGGACTGAGGAGCCGTGCACACCAGGACAGGGACTGAGGAGCCGTGCACACCAGGACAGGGACTGAGGAGCCGTGCACACCAGGACAGGGACTGAGGAGCCGTGCACACCAAGACAGGGACTGAGGAGCCATGCACACCAGGACAGGGACTGAGGAGCCATGCACACCAGGACAGGGACTGAGGAGCCATGCACACCAGGACAGGGACTGAGGAGCCATGCACACCAGGACAGGGAGTGGGGAGCCATGCACACCAGGACAGGGAGTGGGGAGCCATGCACACCAGGACAGGGAGTGGGGAGCCATGCACACCAGGACAGGGAGTGGGGAGCCATGCACACCAGGACAGGGAGTGGGGAGCCATGCACACCAGGACAGGGATGAGGGGACAATGCATACCCGGCTTATACTCGAGTCAATAAGCTTACCCAGTTTTTCGTGGCAAAAGTGGGTGCCTCTGCTTATGCTCGGGTCAGCTTATACTCGAGTATATACGGTATGTGGTATCACTCCATTCAGAAATGTCCAATTTATCAAAGTATAAAAATATAATTAACCCCACCATTAAACGAAAAAATTCAAGAATGCCAAACTTAAGTTTTGATTTGCTTTTCTTTTAGTCACTGTAATTGGCGATCAAAACGTCATATCCATCCCAAAATGGTATAAATAAATACGTCATCTTGCCCTGCAAAAAATAAGTGGTCACCCAGCTCCATCAACCGAAAAGTGAATGGGTCTCAGAAAAATGGCAACACAAGAAGAAAAAATATTTTCCAACATGTGATTTTTTTTTTCACCACCTAAAATAAGATTAAAAACTGGACATGGTTCATTATTGCCAGAATACTGTGAATTTTGCAGCAGGGCCCCCGTTCTTGTGTTTCCACCACACTATGCCACGACAAAATAAACATATAGATATTCTATATTTTTTTCACACTGGTCTCTCAGGCCACGTTCTCACGGTCAGTATCTCACATCAGTATTTGTAAGCCAAAACCAGGAGTGTAACGGTATGTGCGGATGTCCTGGTGTGCGGATTTTTCCGCACTGATTTTGATAAATCCGCAGGGCAAAAACACTGCGTTTTTCCTGCGGATTTACCGCGGTTTTGTGCGGATTCTGCTGCGGTTTTACACCGGTGGTTTTTTAACCCCTTCACCCCCAAGGGTGGTTTGCACGTTATGGACCGGGCCAATTTTTACAATTCTGACCACTGTCCCTTTATGAGGTTATAACTCTGGAACGCTTCAACGGATCCTGGTGATTCTGACACTGTTTTCTCGTGACATATTGTACTTCATGATAGTGGTAAAATTTCTTTGATATTACCTGCGTTTATTTGTGAAAAAAATGGAAATTTGGTGAAAATTTTGAAAATTTCGCAATTTTCCAAATTTGAATTTTTATGCAATTAAATCACAGTGATATGTCACACAAAATACTTAATAAGTAACATTTCCCACATGTCTACTTTACATCAGCATCATTTTGGAACCAAAATTTTTTTTTGTTAGGGAGTTATAAGGGTTAAAAGTTGACCAGCAATTTCTCATTTTTACAACACCATTTTTTTTAGGGACCACATCTCATTTGAAGTCATTTTGAGGGGTCTATATGATAGAAAATACCCAAGTGTGACACCATTCTAAAAACTGCACCCCTCAAGGTGCTCAAAACCACATTCAAAAAGTTTATTAACCCTTCAGGTGTTTCACAGGAATTTTTGGAATGTTTAAATAAAAATGAACATTTTACTTTTTTTCACACAAAATTTAATTCAGCTCCAATTTGTTTTATTTTACCAAGGGTAACAGGAGAAAATGGACCCCAAAAGATGTTATACAATTTGTCCTGAGTACGCCGATACCCCATATGTGGGGGTAAACCACTGTTTGGGCGCATGACAGAGCTCGGAAGCGAAGGAGCGCCATTTGACTTTTCAATGCAAAATTGACTGGAATTGAGATGAGACGCCATGTTGCGTTTGGAGAGCCACTGATGTGCCTAAACATTGAAACCCCCCACAAGTGACACCATTTTGGAAAGTAGACCCCCTAAGGAACTTATCTAGAGGTGTGGTGAGCACTTTGACCCACCAAGTGCTTCACAGAAGTTTATAATGCAGAACCGTAAAAATAAAAAATCATATTTTTTCACAAAAATGATCTTTTCGCCCCCAATTTTTTATTTTCCCAAGGGTAAGAGAAGAAATTGGACCACAAAAGTTGTTGTGCAATTTGTCCTGAGTACGCTGATACCCCATATGTGGGGGTAAACCACTGTTTGGGCGCATGGGAGAGCTCGGAAGGGAAGGAGCGCCGTTTGACTTTTCACTGCAAAATTGACAGGAATTGAGATGGGACGCCATGTTGCGTTTGGAGAGCCACTGATGTGCCTAAACATTGAAACCCCCCCACAAGTGACACCATTTTGGAAAGTAGACCCCCCTAAGGAACTTATCTAGAGGTGTGGTGAGCACTTTGACCCACCAAGTGCTTCACAGAAGTTTATAATGCAGAGCCGTAAAAATAAAACACAAATTTTTTCCCACAAAAATTATATTTTAGCCCCCAGTTTTGTATTTTCCCGAGGGTAACAGGAGAAATTGGACCCAAAAAGTTGTTGTCCAATTTGTCCTGAGTACGCTGATACCCCATATGTGGGGGGGAACCACCGTTTAAGCGCATGGGAGGGCTCGGAAGGGATGGAGCGCCATTTGGAATGCAGACTTAGATGGAATGGTCTGCAGGCGTCACATTGCGTTTGCAGAGCCCCTAATGTACCTAAACAGTAAAAAAAAAACACAAGTGACACCATTTTGGAAAGTAGACCCCCTAAGGAACTCATCTAGATGTGTTGTGAGAGATTTGAACCCCTAAGTGTTTCACTACAGTTTATAACGCAGAGCCGTGCAAATAAAAAATATTTTTTTTTCCACAAAAATTATTTTTTAGCCCCCAGTTTTGTATTTTTCCAAGGGTAACAGGAGAAATTAGACCCTATATATTGTTGTCCAATTTGTCCTGAGTACGCTGATAACCTGATATCTGGGGGGGAACCACCGTTTGAGCGCATGGCAGAGCTCGGAAGGGAAGGAGCATCATTTGCAATGCAGACTTAGATGGATTGGTCTGCAGGCGTCACATTGCGTTTGCAGAGCCCCTAATGTTCCTAAACAGTAGAAACCCCCCACAAGTGACCCAATATTGGAAACTAGACCCCCCAAGGAACTTATCTAGTTGTGTTGTGAGAACTTTGAACCCCCAAGTGTTTCACTACAGTTTATAACGCAGAGCCGTGAAAATAAAAAAATAAAAAATTTCCCCCCAAAATTATTTTTTAGCCCCCAGTTTTGTATTTTCCCAATGGTAACAGGAGAAATTGGACCCCAAAAGTTGTTGTCCAATTTGTCTTGAGTACGCTGATACCCCATATGTGGGGGGGGAACCACCGTTTGGGCGCATGGGAGGGCTCGGAAGGGAAGTAGCGCCATTTGGAATGCAGACTTAGATGGAATGGTCTGCAGGCGTCACATTGCGTTTGCAGAGCCCCTAATGTACCTAAACAGTAGAAACCCCCCACAAGTGACACCATTTTGGAAAGTAGACCCCCTAAGGAACTCATCTAGATGTGTTGTGAGAGCTTTGAACCCCCTAGTGTTTCACTACAGTTTATAACGCAGAGCCATGCAAATAAAAAATATTTTTTTTTTCCACAAAAATTATTTTTTAGCCCCAGTTTTGTATTTTCCCAAGGGTAACAGGAGAAATTGGACCCCAAAAGTTGTTCTCCAATGTGTTCCGAGTACGCTGATACCCCATATATTGGGGTAAACCCCTGTTTGGGCGCACGGGAGAGCTTGGAAGGGAAGGAGCACTGTTTTACTTTTTCAACGCAGAATTGACTGGAATTGAAATGGGACGCCATGTCACGTTTGGAGAGCCCCTGATGTGCCTAAACAGTGGAAACCCCCCAATTATAACTGAAACCCTAATCCACACACACCCCTAACCCTAATCCCAACGGTAACCCTAACCACACCTCTAACCCAGACACACCCCTAACCCTAATCCCAACCCTATTCCCAACCGTAAATGTAATCCTAACCCTAACTTTAGCCCCAACCCTAACCCTAACTTTAGCCCCAACCCTAAATGTAACCCTAGCCCTAACCCTAGCCCTAACCCTAACCCTAGCCCTAACCCTAATGGGAAAATGGAAATAAATACATTTTTTAAATTTTTTTAATTTTTCCCTAACTAAGGCTACGTTCACATTAGCGTTCTGCGCCGCAGCGTCGACGCATGCGTCATGCGCCCCTATATTTAACATGGGGGCGCATGGACATGCGTTGCACTTGCGTTTTGCGACGCATGCGTCACTGCGGCGCACGCGTCATGGCGCAGAGGACGCAGCAAGTTGCATTTTTTGTGCGTACAAAATCAAGCAAAAAAAGACGCATGCGTCGCAAAACGCAGCGTTGTGCATGCGGTGTTCCTGCGTTGTGTGTTGCGTCGCCGACGCTGCGGCGCACAACACAAATGTGAACGTAGCCTAAGCGGGTGATGAAGGGGGGTTTGATTTACTTTTATAGTGGGTTATTTAGCGGATTTTTATGATTGGCAGCTGTCACACACTGAAAGACGCTTTTTATTGCAAAAAATATTTTTTGCGTTACCACATTTTGAGAGCTATAATTTTTCCATATTTGAGTCCACAGAGTCATGTGAGGTCTTGTTTTTTGCGGGACGAGTTGACGTTTTTATTGGTAACATGTTCGGGCACGGGAGATTTTTTGATCGCTTTTTATTCCGACTTTTGTGAGGCAGAATGACCAAAAACCAGCTATTCATTAATTTCTTTTGGAGGAGGCGTTTATACCGTTCCGCGTTTGGTGAAATTGATAAAGCAGTTTTATTCTTCGGGTCAGTACGATTACAGCGATATCTCATTTACATCATTTTTTTATGTTTTGGCGCTTTTATACGATAGAAGCTATTTTATAGAAAAAATAATTATTTTGGCATCGCTTTATTCTGAGGACTATAACTTTTTTATTTTTTCGCTGATGATGGTGTATGGCACCTCGTTTTTTGCGGGACAAGATGACGTTTTCAGCGGTACCATGGTTATTTTTATCTGTCTTTTTGATCGCGTGTTATTCCACTTTTTGATTGGCGGTATGAGAATAAAGCGTTGTTTTTTGCCTCGTTTTTTTTTTTTTTTTACGGTGTTCACTGAAGGGGTTAACTAGTTATGTAGTTTTATAGGTGGGGTCGTTACGGACGCGGCGATACTAAATATGTGTACTTTTATTGTTTGATTTTTTTTTTATTTAGATAGAGAAATTTATTTATGGGAATTTTTTTAATTTATTTATTTATTTAGGAATTTTTTTTATTTTTTTTTTTTTTTTTTTTTTACACATGTGGACATTTTTTTTTAACTTTTTTACTTTGTCCCAGGGGGGGACATCACAGATCATTGATCTGGCAGTGTGCACAGCACTCTGCCAGATCTGCGATCTGCTGTGCAGGGCTGCAGGCTTACCAAGTGTCTGCACTGAGCAGACACTCGGTAAGCCACCTCCTTCCCTGCAGGACCCGGATGCCGCGGCCATCTTGGATCCGGGACCTGCAGCCAGGAAGGAGGTAGGAGACCCTCGGAGCAACGCGATCACATCGCGTTGCTCCGGGGGTCTCAGGGAAGCACGCAGGGAGCCCCCTCCCTGCGCAATGCTTCCCTATACCGCCGGTACACCGCGATCATGTTTGATCGCGGTGTGCCGTGGGTTAATGTGCCGGGGGCGGTCCGTGACCGCTCCTGGCACATAGTGCCGGATGTCAGCTGCGATAGTCAGCTGACACCCGGCCGCGATCGGCCGCGCTCCCCCCGTGAGCGCGGCCGATCGTGCTGGACGTACTATTCCGTCCTTGGGAAGTAGGGCCCACCCCACATGGACGGAATAGTACGTCCAATGACAGAAAGGGGTTAATATGGAGCAGGTGTCAAACCGCTGCGGATTCCGCACAAAGAATTGACATGCTGCGGGAAAAAAAACGCAGTGATTCCACGCGTTTTTTTTCCGCAGCATGTGCACAGCAGTTTTTGTTTTCCATAGGTTTACATGGTACTGTACACCGCATGGAAAACTGCTGCGGATCCGCAGCAAAAACCACAGCATGTGCACATACCCTTAAAGTATCATAGAAACTCATCACCACTTCTGCATTTTTCACCCACTCTGGATTTTGTCCAATTATTTGCACCGGAGTTTTGTATTGTACATCTATCTAGACCACACAGATTAAAAAAAAAAAAAGTGTATTTTTATTGTCTGCCACTCAAAAAAAATAAAAAATAAAATTATGCCAGTAACCGAATTATAAAAAAAATTACTTTTACAAAAGTGTTAATGAAGGCAAAATTTAAATACATGGGATAAAAAAAATAGTAAAAGCATATATTGAAATAATATATAGGTGTTATTATGTAACCGTTAATTGCTTTTCACTGGTGGTACAGTTGTGTTTACTTCTGTGTCTTTATTGTATCGCCTTGTAGGAGCTCCTAACACTGCCGAACTGAAGATTTGTAGAGTGAACAAGAATTCTGGAAGTTGCTTGGGAGGCGATGAGATATTTTTACTATGTGATAAAGTGCAAAAAGGTACCGTGTCGTATAGGCCTCCAAATGTCCTTTTGATGTTGTGTTTCCATAAAAGTACTTTATTTTGGTGTAATTCTTAAGTTTGCAGCCTGGTAGATGACTGACTTGGGAACTAACCCCTGAAAAATAGTTGGTCTTATCAAAGGGACTCTCATATTGATGACTTATTAGTAGGATATCTCATCATTATGAGATCATTGGGGGTCCAAAACCCAGCACAGCCCACCAATTAGCTTTGTCTGATCTAGTGGTTGCTGAATATAAGCAATGCATGGGGTAGAAGACGGCAGCCCCCTCCTCTGCTGTGTAATGGACCTTATATTTTTTACTGTGTACTACAACGGTCACAAAACATGACCCCACTTTACAAAATAACATCTTCAGGATTTTCTGTATTTCGCGGATTGTAAGACGCACCCCAAATTTTGGGGTGGAAAATAGAAAAAAAATGTTTTTGTTTTAATGGTAGCTTACATGAGGGGCAGCAGCGGAGGAGCGGGGTAACAGGAGCCGGGGTCGGCGTCGGCAGCAGTGGGGCGATGAGTGGCCCCATTCTCTCAGAAGGGTCACCGATTCAGGAGGTCGGCGGCAGGAGGAGCGGGGCGATGCTGTGGACCCTGTTCTTTCAGAAGATGTCAGCACCGGTGAGCGGAGGTCCCCTCTCCCGTACATATCCCTGCGGTGGGCTACGGGAAAATAACTGCCGGAGGCGGCGCACGCGCAGATTGAGATGTGATATCCCAAGATCTCAATCTGCGCATGCCCTGCCTCCGGCAGCTATTTTCCCGAAGCCCACCGCAGGGATATGTGTGGGAGAGGGGACCTCCGCTGACTGGGGCCAACATCTTCTGAGAGAGCAGTAGAATCGTCCCGCTCCTGCCGCCGACCTACTTAATCAGTGATCCTGGCTCCTGTGACCACCCCCGCTCCATCGCCACCACCTCCCAAGTAAGATACCTTTGAAGCTATTATAAGACACACCCCGTTTTTCCTCCCAAATTTGGGGGGGGAAAAGTGCGTCTTATCTGAAAAATATGGTATTTAGATACTCACATCATTCCACTTGGATAACCAATTCAATTCCAAGTGTAAGGGAGGAAATCTTAAGTTATGCAGTCCGGTTATGTGATCAGAGCTCAGAGCAACTGGTTGTAACCTGCAAACCAGTGTCATCTCGCTTGCAGTTGCTATCCCAAGGGAGGTTTAAAAAAGTTTAGAAAACGCACATACATATATATTGGCAGAAGCCAAGCTGCACTTTTCCGGCGTTCAGAGGCCAAGCTGCACTTTTCCGGTGTGCAGAGGCCACGCTGCCTCTGCTTGCAGAGTCTGAGAATGCACAGTACAGCGCAGTGGTGCAACCATACCGCCATCCTGAACTGTCAAAGGGGATTATGTTGAATGCTGTTGATCACTTTGCAGGAAACAAATGTTTAAGAAATGTAGATATTTATCAAGTAGAAAGAGACAGTGTTTTATAAGATTTAAATGAAAAGGGTTGTTAAAAAAAAATAAAAGATAACTAGTTCTTGTTTTAACTTCCCAGAAGACATTGAGGTTGTGTTTGTACATGGAAATTGGGAAGCACGAGGGTCATTTTCCCAAGCAGATGTTCACAGGCAGGTAGCTATAGTCTTCAAGACACCCGCCTACCAGGATCCAGAAATCCGGCACCCTGTGAAAGTCCAGATGCAGTTGAGAAGGCCATCTGACAAAGAAGTCAGTGAACCGATGGAGTTCCAATATGTACCGTATGAAGGTATGTTGGCTCACACGGCCGAAGATTCTTTCATCCATGAAATTCGGGGCCGATTTATGCTGATGGCACAGTGAGTGTGATCAGGAGGAGTGTGATCAGGAGGAGTGTGATCAGGAGGAGTGTGATCAGGAGGAGTGTGATCAGGAGGAGTGTGATCAGGAGGAGTGTGATCAGGAGGAGTGTGATCAGGAGGAGTGTGATCAGGAGGAGTGTGATCAGGAGGAGTGTGATCAGGAGGAGTGTGATCAGGAGGAGTGTGATCAGGAGGAGTGTGATCAGGAGGAGTGTGATCAGGCAAATGGATCAACCCTTGTTACTATAATAGTTTTCTAAATAACAAAAGATTTTAAAAAAATGCAAACCATATGTTCCACCGACAACACCTTGTGCCTCAGTATTCTAGATAACTTGCATGTTTTAACATTTCCTTACTTTACAGTTATGGATGTAAAAAAGTTTGAGTGACATGTTCCCATCACTTGTGCCTATATTTACTTACTCTCCTAAATATACCGAAAAGCTCATTTAGATCTAGTTAATTGTTTTATTTTAGTTTTAGAATTCTCCAATTGCGTCAGTAATTTCTTCACTCCACACCTGCAAAACATGAAGACATATCTACATTTGGCAACTTCAAAATATCATAAGAAATAAATTGTTTGTATTTTATTGTCTAGGCGATCTTCATCATATTGAAGAAAAAAGGAAAAGAAGTTTAGAAAGTTTTAAGCATATTGTGAAAAAAAGCCCTTTTGCTGGTAAGCCTACTCTGCGTTTACTATTGTCACCGTTGTGGTGCAGTGACCAATGTTACAGCCAGGGGGCGCTGTCTGTGCACTTCAAGATGCACTTGGAAGCATAATTGTGATGAAACAGTGACTGGCAGTGTTGTGAATGGCCGATATGCATTGCAGAGGTGGGTGGCCCTGTGATGGAAGCCTGGGTATGTTTTGCTAAAGCAGATCTACTG